>NC_134355.1:235653520-235676020 GCF_048569485.1 Anomaloglossus baeobatrachus
CTGTATGGTAGGATACCCAGGAAGACCCCACTTCTTACCCCGAGACATAAAAAAGCCAGGCTGGAGTTTGCCAAAACTTACCTGAGAAAGCCTAAAACGTTTTGGAAGAATAATTTCTGGTCAGATGAGACAAAAGTAGAGCTTTTTGGGAAAAGCCATCAACATAGAGTTTAAAGGAAAAAAAAAAAAAAAAGAAGAGGCATTCAAAGAAAAGAACACGGTCCCTACAGTCAAACATGGCGGAGGTTCCCAGGTTTCTGGCACTGGACTGTTTGACCGTGTGCATAGCATTATGAAGTCTGAAGACTACCAACAAATTTTACAGCATAATGTAGGGCCCAGTGTGAGATAGCTGGGTCTTCCTCAGAGGTCATGGGTCTTCCAGCAGGACAATGACCCAATACACAATTCAAAAAGCACTAGAAAATGGTTTGATAGAAAGCACTGGAGACTACTAAAGTGGCCAGCAATGAGTCCAGTCCTGAATCCCATAGAACACCTGTGGAGAGATCTCAAAATTGCAGTTTGGAGAAGGCACCATTCAAATCTCAGAACCTGGAGTAGTTTGCCAAAGAAGAATGGTCTAAAATTCCAGCAGAGCATTGTAACTTATTGATGGTTACCGGAAGCGGTTGTTTGCAGTTATTTTGGCTAAAGGTTGTGCAACTAAGTATTTGGCTAAGGGTGCCAATACTTTTGTCTGGCCCATTTTTGGAGTTTTGTGTGAAACGATCAATGATTTGATTTGTGTTTCATTCTCTTTTGTGTTTTTTCATTGCAAGCAAAATAAATGAAGATAATAATACCAAAGAATTTGTGATTGCTATCATTTTCAAGAAGAAACTTATTTCTGACAGAAATGCAGGGGTGCCAATACTTTTGGCCACCACTGTATGTGTATGTATATATCTCTCTCACAAATTTATTTATATATATATATATATATATATATATATATATATATTTTGTCACGAACAGCCGGGGAAGTCACCCAGAAATCCGCAGCTGTTCACTGATTTGTCACAAGCGACTACTCTCTAGCGCCCCCTTGTCTGCAGGCCACTTTTGGTACTGCAGCACAATGCATAAGATGGGGCTGCTGAGCTGATAATGCCAAATATTGGAGGTCTCACAGCAAGGGTAAATGTATATATCCCCGATTCCTGTTAATGGAATATTTACCGTGTTTCCCCGAAAGTAAGACAGTGTTTTACATTCTTTTTACCCCCAAAAGTGCCACTATGTCTTACTTTCGGGGTATGTCTTATATTGGAAAAAATCCCACAGCAATCGCAGCAAGTCTCCATGCAATGTACCGTATGGGGACTTACCGCGATTGCGCCCTAAGTGTACCGCAAGTTAAAGAAACTTAACCACCAGCGGCTGCACATGAGGGCACTGAGGCTGCGTGATTTTGTATGTTGTCCATGGTCCTGATGGACCACGGACAACATTACTGCAACATTTCAACATTTCTCGGTAGCCGAGCGTTCAGCTGAGCGCCCGACCGCCGGCATGTGTCAGCTCTCAGCTGAGCGCTGTGCCGCCGGCATGTCAGGGCTCTCAGCTACACACATTATATATGTGTATAATATAATATAATATAATATAACATAATATATATATATATATATATACATATACACAGTGCCTACAAGTAGTATTCAACCCCCTGCAGATTTAGCAGGTTTGATAAGATGCAAATAAGTTACAGCCTGCAAACTTCAAACAAGAGCAGGATTTATTAACAGATGCATAAATCTTACAAACCAACAAGTTATGTTGCTCAGTTAAATTTTAATACATTTTCAACATAAAAGTGTGGGTCAATTATTATTCAACCCCTAGGTTTAATATTTTGTGGAATAACCCTTGTTTGCAATTACAGCTAATCGTCTTTTATAAGACCTGATCAGGCCGGCACAGGTCTCTGGAGTTATCTTGGCCCACTCCTCCATGCAGATCTTCTCCAAGTTATCTAGGTTCTTTTGGTGTCTCATGTGGACTTTAATCTTGAGCTCCTTCCACAAGTTTTCAATTGGGTTAAGGTCAGGAGACTGACTAGGCCACTGCAACACCTTGATTTTTTCCGTCTTGAACCAGGCCTTGGTTTTCTTGGCTGTGTGCTTTGGGTCGTTGTCTTGTTGGAAGATGAAATGACGACCCATCTTAAGATCCTTGATGGAGGAGCGCAGGTTCTTGGCCAAAATCTCCAGGTAGGCCGTGCTATCCATCTTCCCATGGATGCGGACCAGATGGCCAGGCCCCTTGCTGAGAAACAGCCCCACAGCATGATGCTGCCATCACCATGCTTGACTGTAGGGATGGTATTCTTGGGGTCGTATGCAGTGCCATTCAGTCTCCAAACGTCACGTGTGTGGTTGGCACCAAAGATCTCGATCTTGGTCTCATCAGACCAGAGAATCTTGGAGGACTCTGAGACAGACTGGTTCAAGTGATCATGAGCAAACTGTAGATGAGCCTTGACATGACGCTTTGAAAGTAAAGGTACCTTACGGGCTCGTCTGGAACGGAGACCATTGCGGTGGAGTACGTTACTTATGGTATTGACTGAAACCAATGTCCCCACTGCCATGAGATCTTCCTGGAGCTCCTTCCTTGTTGTCCTTGGGTTAGCCTTGACTCTTCGGACAAGCCTGGCCTCGGCACGGGTGGACACTTTCAAAGGCTGTCCAGGCCGCGGAAGGCTAACATAAGTTCCATAAGCCTTCCACTTCCGGATGATGCTCCCAACAGTGGAGACAGGTAGGCCCAACTCCTTGGAAAGGGTTTTGTACCCCTTGCCAGCCTTGTGACCCTCCACGATCTTGTCTCTGATGGCCTTGGAATGCTCCTTTGTCTCTCCCATGTTGACCAAATATGAGTGCTGTTCACAAGTTTGGGGAGGGTCTTAAGTAGTCAGAAAAGGCTGGAAAAAGAGATAATTAATCCAAACATGTGAAGCTCATTGTTCTTTGTGCCTGAAATACTTCTTAATACTTTAGGGGAACCAAACAGAATTCTTGTGGTTTGAGGGGTTGAATAATAAATGACCCTCTGAATAAACTTTTCACAATTTAAAACAAAAATA
Organism: Anomaloglossus baeobatrachus; assembly: GCF_048569485.1. Taxonomy (NCBI): domain Eukaryota; kingdom Metazoa; phylum Chordata; class Amphibia; order Anura; family Aromobatidae; genus Anomaloglossus; species Anomaloglossus baeobatrachus. Next base: position 235,656,612 of record NC_134355.1, read on the forward strand.
AAAAAAGAAACAACATCCTTTCTTGCTGCAGTGCATTTCACACCTCCAGGCTGATGTACAGTCCAAATGTCACAATGCCAAGTTAATTCCGAATGTGTAAACCAGCTAAATGTGCAGGGGGTTGAATACTACTTGTAGGCACTGTATGTATGTATGTATGTATGTATGTATGTATGTATGTATGTATATGTATATATATATATATGTATATGTGTATATGTATATATACATATACATACACACTAGAAGGTGGCCCGATTCTAAAGAATCGGGTATTCTAGAATTTATTGTGTAGTTAATGTATAATTTTTGTTATCTAATATATATATATATATTAGATGTTGTTGTGTGTAGTTGCCAAGTGTTTGTGTAGGGGCTGTACATGTTCTGGGTGTTGTCTGGGTGTGGCGGGAGGTGAGAGCGGTGTTGTATGTGTGTTGCGTTGTTTGTGGAGCGTTGTGTGTGTGTTGCGCGGTTTGTGTGTGTGTGGTGTGTTTTGGAGGGAGGTATGTTTTGTGGAATGTGTGTGTTGTGCGGTATGTGCGTATATTTATGTATGCCGCGGTGTTTGTGTGTTGGGTGTTGTGTGTGTGCGGCGTTGTCTGTGTGTGTGGGTGTCTGTGTAGGGCGGTGTTTGTGGTTCCCAGTGTGTGTGTGTGTGGTGTGTTGTGCAGTGCACGTGTGTGTGTGTTGGGGGGAGGTGTGCACCTCCCATCATGCTCCATCCCCCATGCTGCGCACCCCCGATCGTGCTCCATCTCCCATGCTGCGCATTCCCCATCGTGCTCCATCTCCCATGCTGCGCATTCCCCATCGTGCTCCATCTCCCATGCTGCGAATTCCCCATCGTGCTCCATCCGTCATGCTGCGCACCCCCCATCGTGCTCCATCCGCCATGCTGCTCACTCCCAAACGTGCTCGATCCGCCATGCTGCGCACTCCCAAACGTGCTCGATCAGCCATGCTGCGCACTCCCAAACGTGCTCGATCCGCCATGCTGCGCACTCCCAAACGTGCTCCATCCGCCATGCTGCGCACTCCCAAACGTGCTCCATCCGCCATGCTGCGCACTCCCAAACGTGCTCCATCCGCCATGCTGCGCACTCCCAAACGTGCTCCATCCGCCATGCTGCGCACTCCCAAACGTGCTCCATCCGCCATGCTGCGCACTCCCAAACGTGCTCCATCCGCCATGCTGCGCACTCCCAAACGTGCTCCATCCGCCATGCTGCGCACTCCCAAACGTGCTCCATCCGCCATGCTGCGCACTCCCGAACGTGCTCCATCCGCCATGCTGCGCACTGCCGAACGTGCTCCATCCGCCATGCTGCGCACCCCCGATCGTGCTCCATCCGCCATGCTGCGCACTCCCAAACGTGCTCCATCCGCCATGCTGCGCACTCCCAAACGTGCTCCATCCGCCATGCTGCGCACTCCCAAACGTGCTCCATCCGCCATGCTGCGCACTCCCAAACGTGCTCCATCCGCCATGCTGCGCACTCCCAAACGTGGTCCATCCGCCATGCTGCGCACTGCCAAACGTGCTTCATCCGCCATGCTGCGCACTCCCAAACGTGGTCCATCCCCCATGCTGCACCAGCATCAGCCTCTCTGCCCGCAGCATCAGCCTCTCTGCCCGCAGCATCAGCCTCTCTGCCCGCAGCATCAGCCTCTCTGCCCGCAGCATCAGCCTCTCTGCCCGCAACATCAGCCTCTCTGCCCGCAGCATCAGCCTCTCTGCCCGCAGCATCAGCCTCTCTCCTCCCAGCATCAGCCTCTCTCCTCCCAGCATCAGCCTCTCTCCTCCCAGCATCAGCCTCTCTCCTCCCAGCATCAGCCTCTCTCCTCCCAGCATCAGCCTTTTCTGTCCCCATCAGCCTCTCTCCTTCCAGCCTACCCCAGCCTCAGCCTCCCCCAGCCTCTCTTCTCTCAGCCTCCCCCTCCCAGCCTTCCCCAGGATCAGCCTAGCCTACCCCAGCCTCAGCCTCTCTTCTCTCAGCCTCCCCCCTCCCCCTCCCAGCCTTCCCCAGGATCAGCCTCTCTCCTCCCAGCCTCCTCCAGCACGCCGTGCTCCTCTGCCGACACTCACAGATCCGATCGCATACACTCTCACACACCCGATCGCATACACGCACACACACACAATCGAATACACTCACGCACACACACACACATTGACGATATTGCACATACGCGCTCACACTCACAACATCCGGAGATACCACATGCTTCTGGCCATGTGATCCTCCGGCAGGTCCTGGAAGCTCACAGCACAGTATCGGCGCCGAGAAGCAAGCGATATCCCAGGATGTTGTGAGTGTGTGGATGCGATGTGATGTGTGTGTGAGAGAGTGAGTGTGATCTGATGTGTGTGCGTGTGTGTATGTTCCGCCGCTGCAGGACCTTGATGAGCTGGTAACTATGCTACCATGGTTACCAGCGTATCCCGTCCCCCGCTCGCACGGGAGCCCACACCAGCATACGCCGGCCAGCCCCAGCAATGCGAGGGTATGTGTCGGCTGGGTTTGCGGCGTACGCTGAAGTGGGCTCCCGGGGGTACAGTACTCACCTGGGAGTCATGGCTCCGTGACCGTGTCGGTTCGGGGAATGCGTAGGGGGGCGGGGCCAGAGCTAGCGTGCATTGCGTGAGGGGGGCGGGGCCGAGTTGCCAATGCCTGCAGGGTGCCCGGGCGAGAGGCCAATCTGTGGGGGGGCGGAGCCTGGGCAAGCGGCCCATCCGTGCGGGGGGGCGGGGCCATGGCGAGCCCAGCGGCCAATCAGCTTTGTGTCACCGTAAGGACACAATTTTGGAGCAAGACAGACAGACAAACAGAATAAGGCAATTATATATATATATATATAGATATACATAAATATATATATATATACACATACATACATACATATACACACACATCACTAATATATTATATATATATATATATTTTATTTCTATAGCTCCAACATATTTCGCAGCGCTTTACAATTACGAGGGCACATGTACAGACAATGAGACAGTACGAAATAACAATTAAAATACCAGGAGGAGTGAGGGCCCTGCTCGTAAGCTTACAGTCTATGAGGAAATAAATAATATTTATTCATTTATATAGCGCTATTAATTCCACAGCGCTTTACATACATCAGCAATACTGTCCCCATTGGGGATCACAATCTAAGGTCCCTATCAGTATAATTTTGAATTGTGAGAGGAAACCGGAGGAAACCCATGCAAACATGGGGAGAACATACAAACTCCTTGCAGATGGTGTCAAGACTGCAGTGCTAACCACTGAGCCACCGTGCCGCCCTTATAAATCTATATCTATAAATCTATATCTATATGGACATATATACCAGTACAGACAAAAAGTTTGGACACACCTTGTCATTCAAAGAGTTTTCTTTTCATGACTCTGAAAATTGTAGATTCACATTGAAGGCTTCAAAACTTTGAATTAACACATGTGGAATGAAATACTTAAAAAAAAGTGTGAAATAACTGAAAATATACAAGTAGTATTCAACCCCCTGCAGATTTAGCAGGTTTACACATTCGCAATTAACTTGGCATTGTGACATTTGGACTGTAGATCAGCCTGGAAGTGTGAAATGCACTGCAGCAAAAAAGAATGTGATTTCTTTTTTTATTTTTTTTTTTAAATTGTGAAAAGTTTATTCAGAGGGTCATTTATTATTCAACCCCTCAAACCACCAGAATTCTGTTTGGTTCCCCTAAAGTATTAAGAAGTATTTCAGGCACAAAGAACAATGAGCTTCACATGTTTGGATTAATTATCTCTTTTTCCAGCCTTTTCTGACTAATTAAGACCCTCCCCAAACTTGTGAACAGCACTCATACTTGGTCAACATGGGAAAGATATAGGAGCATTCCAAGGCCATCAGAGACAAGATCGTGGAGGGTGACAAGGCTGGCAAGGGGTACAAAACCCTTTCCAAGGAGTTGGGCCTACCTGTCTCCACTGTTGGGAGCATCATCCGGAAGTAGAAGGCTTATGGAACTACTGTTAGCCTTCCACGGCCTGAACAGCCTTTGAAAATTTCCACCCGTGCCGAGGCCAGGCTTGTCCGAAGACTCAAGGCTAACCCAAGGACAACAAGTAAGGAGCTCCGGGAAGATCTCATGGCAGTGGGGACATTGGTTTCAGTCAATACCATAAGTAACGTACTCCACCGCAATGGTCTCCGTTCCAGACGAGCCCGTAAGGTACCTTTACTTTCAAAGCGTCATGTCAAGGCTCGTCTACAGTTTGCTCATGATCACTTGGAGGACTCTGAGACAGACTGGTTCAAGGTTCTCTGGTCTGATGAGACCAAGATCGAGATCTTTGGTGCCAACCACACACGTGACGTTTGGAGACTGGATGGCACTGCATACGACCCCAAGAATACCATCCCTACAGTCAAGCATGGTGGTGGCAGCATCATGCTGTGGGGCTGTTTCTCAGCCAAGGGGCCTGGCCATCTGGTCCGCATCCATGGGAAGATGGATAGCACGGCCTACCTGGATATTTTGGCCAAGAACCTCCGCTCCTCCATCAAGGATCTTAAGATGGGTCGTCATTTCATCTTCCAACAAGACAACGACCCAAAGCACACAGCCAAGAAAACCAAGGCCTGGTTCAAGAGGGAAAAAGTCAAGGTGTTGCAGTGGCCTAGTCAGTCTCCTGACCTTAACCCAATTGAAAACTTGTGGAAGGAGCTCAAGATTAAAGTCCACATGAGACACCCAAAGAACCTAGATAACTTGGGAGAAGATCTGCATGGAGGAGTGGGCCAAGATAACTCCAGAGACCTGAGCCGGCCTGATCAGGTCTTATAAAAGACGATTATTAGCTGTAATTGCAAACAAGGGTTATTCCACAAAATATTAAACCTAGGGGTTGAATAATAATTGATCAAATTAGCTGGATCATTATTATAGAATAAGGATTACACCTAAAAAATAACTTTTAATATATATGCGGATAAAAGTGAGCAAAAGCTCGCAGGTTAGAAACAAAGGTGGCACAAATCCACCCAAACTAAAATTGGGCTATGTATAGAAGGCCCAAAATAACATGTCTTAGTGGGGGCACCACAGGCGGGGGAGTATTAGGGTGCCGACCCCCACATGATAGGTATGGCCTTTTCAGTTAGGGTGAGTGGCGAGTGTGCACTCTAGTTTTCTGTCTTCCACCCTGACTATGACTGTCCCCATATGATCTAGCTCGTTCGATATGGTTTTATGGTTATATGTCCCTTTTGCCCCCCTCCCGTCCAACCACCTTCCCCTTCGATGTAGTATATCAGGTATCCCTGGAGGATTGAGTAGGTTTGTCCCATCCTTGGATACTGAGTTTTGCCCCCTCTTGTATATTGTAGTGAGTCCCGCCCCATTGATGCAAACCCTCCCCCCTTTTTTCCGCCTCTCATGATATTTTGACACTTTCCATGACTATATTTGGCCGAACCCCTTGTTTTTAAATTATCTCCTGTGTGGAGTCTGACCATTGCCACTATGTTTGTATACCGGCACGTCTATGGACTTGAACCTACGTGCCCATTTTTGTTTGATTGGTCCGCGGCTAGTATACAGGACGCTCATATCACTATGGGCGCGTCCTGTCTCATTTTGAATACAGTATAGAGCTTGCGTTCCACGTACCCGGATGTCGCCACATCGGGTATTAGCCGTGACGCTTATGTGGCGACGCGGCGATAGATGATGAGTCACTTCCGGTTCGAATGCATGCCGGGAGTGAACGTCATTGATGGTGATCGATGCCGCGTCACTTCCGGCCCGGAAGCATTCTGGGAGTGAGCGTCACCGATGACGTACCCATTCGCGCATGCGCCGTGCTATTTATGGAGCGTCCTGTGGACGCTAAGCGCGGCATTTATGAACTTTGGGTCTGATCTGTACGCCACGATGCGGTGAGTGTTGGGAACCTATGGGCTAGACACATATGGCCTGACCGATGGCCCTAGGGCTTATCCTATGTATTTCTTTCACAGTGACCTGGGCATCTTTTGATAGTCATCCGGTGGTGATACCGTTTGACTGCACTTCCCCACTGGAACTCCCCTGATGATCTGCCTTTGAAACGTTGGGAGTGGGCACGGTGATTATATGCCTGTCTTGGTTGGGGCCACGGAGGGATCTAGATACGCTGTTGAAACAGCCCCCTGCCTGAACCTCAAACCTGTGCTATATGCCCGTGGAATCTCCGGACCTGGTAAGACCGTTCCCATTTGGAGTGGGATTTATGAAACATACGGCTCAAAAAGGTCTGGGAGTTTTTCCTTTGTTTTTCTGATACACACAGACATACATTTTCCCTTGGATGGGGTTCTAACTGTTGATTCTTGGTGTGTATATACCTCAGGTGGTGACCAGTAACTTTCAGGAATCTCCTACCGTGGTACCATGCTGAGACATGTTATTTTGGGCCTTCTATACATAGCCCAATTTTAGTTTGGGTGGATTTGTGCCACCTTTGTTTCTAACCTGCGAGCTTTTGCTCACTTTTATCCGCATATATATTAAAAGTTATTTTTTAGGTGTAATCCTTATTCTATAATTCTGATCCAGCTAATTTGATCAATTACTGTGGATGTATTGTTGGTATACTGCTAATTACCTTGAATAATAATTGACCCACACTTTTATGTTGAAAATTTATTAAAATTTAACTGATCAACATAACTTGTTGGTTTGTAAGATTTATGCATCTGTTAATAAATCCTGCTCTTGTTTGAAGTTTGCAGGCTCTAACTTATTTGCATCTTATCAAACCTGCTAAATCTGCAGGGGGTTGAATACTACTTGTAGGCACTGTATGTCTTATACTCTAAGTTCTTCAAAGTAGCCAACTTTTGCAAAGAAAAAAGGAGACAAAACGCACATACTGAAGAGTAATGCATTTGGAAAATGAAATTGGGGGTGAGGGGCTTGCTCACCTGATTGGGTTGTGTATGTGACAACTCCAATAATGACCATAGATTCAGCTGCTGCAGTAGGTCTGCAGATTAAAAAAAAAAAAAAAAAAAATCTTCAAGTAGATTGAGGAGAAATACGAGATAGATGTTCTGGAAGACCGTGCTGCTGTGAAAAAGGAGTAGTTCCATGTGTGGTAATGCTTCAACAAGTAGTTTATATTCATGCGTTTCAGTTTCGTACCAAACCCCACCTCAAAACTGAACTACTATATAGAACAGCTTTGAGAAAGGGTTCGGTACCAACCTGAAACCTGTAAATACAAGCTACTTGAAACATTACCACACATGGAACTACTCCACTTTCATAGCCGTGCGGTCTAGAGGTTAATATTTGTGTCATCTATCCAAAGAATGCTTTTCTAGAACCGTGCGGCTTCTTTGCCAAAAACATGTAAAGTATAATCTGGCCTATTTCTAAGGATGGTTAATGGTTTGCACGTTGTGGTAAACCCTCTGTATTTTCTCTAATGAAGTCTTTTTATTGTAGACTTGGATATTGAAACACCCACTTCATAAAGAGTGTTTTACACTTGGATGGATGTTGTGAAGGGGTTTTTCTTCGCCATGGAAAGGATTTTGCTTTAATCAACCATTGTTGTATTCCATGGAAATCATATTCAGCTTTACAGACATCACTGTCACCATTGGGGCTCACAATCTAAATTCCCCGTCTGTATGTCTTTGGAGTGTGGGAGGAAACCAGAGTACCCAGAGGAAACCCATTTATGAGGATAACATACAAATATCTTTGATGTTGGTGAGATTGAACCCAGGACCCCAGCTGCAAAGCAACAGTGCCAACAACTGAGCCACCTAGAATGTACCAAACTGTTGATTTGGCCACTCTTGATATTTCTAATACATGCCAAATCCCTCAAGGATCGCCGCTTTGAGCAGGACGGGTGCCTCCCTTCCTCCTCCGCGGCCTCGGGGGTGCCTGGGGTTCCCACTCCAACCAGTCCGGAATTGAGCAGTCTGGTATTCCCAGGAATGCAAAAAGATCAGGAAGCTCTGAGTGCCTCTTCAGCAAAAACACGGAGTCCCCCTTGCGTACTATCAAATGGAAGGGATGGCCCCATCTATATGAGGCGTTTACTTCTTTGATGCCGAGCAGGAGAGGATGAAGCAGGCGTCTCATATATAGTGTGCGGCCGGAGACATCAGGGAATAACTTCACCATGGCCCCATCCATCTCCACCGGACCGTATGACCAAGCTCCCTGTAGGATCCTTTCTCTGTCTCCATAATAGTGCAAACGACATAGTACATCTCTAGAGGAGGGGGCAGATCTAGGGCCCGACCTTGCGACTCTGTGAATTCTGTCGAAGAGGTAGGTAGCCTCCAAGGGGCGATCAGTGACCCGGTTAAAGATGTTTAAGACCTTAGTACGCAGAAGTTCCTGGGGCCAGTCCTCCGGTATACCCTTGAGTCTGATATTATTTCTTCTGCCCCTGTTCTCTTGATCATCCAAGAGCAGGGCAAGGTCTCTGATGCGGGCATTGGATGACTCACAGTCTCTCTCAATCCTCTCCATTCTGCTCTCCAGGGACTCCTGAGCCTGCTCTGTGGCTTCAATTCTGTCCTCCAGTACCACCATTTCCTCCCTCAGGGCAGACAGCGCCATCTGCTGGGAGGATTCAATTCTAGCCACAACATCCTCCAGATCTTTCTTGCTGGGGAGGACCAAAATGAGCTCTCTCAGGGCTTGTATGTCCCCCAGTGGGGGGCCAGCATGCATATTGCTTAGTAACACCTGAGATTCTGTGTGCCTCGTGGGCGGGGGGGGCTCCTGTGTGCAGAGCATGGCCGGTATCCCCGGGTCTGATGATCCCCTCAGAGCCCCCCCCCTATCCACAGCAGCGTGCTGCAAGGCAGACTGAGCAGCCTCCCCCCTCCTCCAGTCCTCTGTACCTGGGCCCGCTCCGTCCAATGCCACCGCCGCCTCCGACCTCCGTTTCTCTGCACTGCTGATCCCCTGCTCCGCTGCACAGGCTGTGGGAGAATGCCGAGCGGCACCTGGGGAATCCCCCGCTGGAGGACGCCGCGCGCCAGCCGGCGCCATCTTGCTTCGGGCCGCCTGCGGAGGTTCAGAGCCCGGCGCCGTCAGAAACTTTGTGAGGCTCCCCTGGGGTCTCTGACTCGTCCCCGGGGAGGCAGAAGCGGGCGCTACCCCCGGTCTCTTCTTGGGGGCCATCCTGGGTAAGTGGGGGCTGCAGGATTTAGTATATTTAGGCTGTGGGCGCAGGAGCTCTGGGATCCAGCGTCCTCACGCTTCCATGTCAGGACACGCCCCCCACTCTTGATATTTCTGCTGATGGAATTATTTTGAAATTTAAAAAAAAATAAAAAAAAAAGCAAACCAAAAACTAATTCAAATAGCATGTGCTCATTCTAGTTCATATAAACATAACAAAAGTGAATACTAGTACATCTATCTACACATGTAGCATAGTATACCCCTTAGTATTATAAGAATGAAGATCATATACAGACATTGTAAACAATCACATCTTGCAATATGTTAACATTCATATGGAAACATAAAAAATTATAAAAATAAAAAAATAGTCCAAAGCTCCATGATTTTAGCACATAAAATAAGTTAGAGAAGTTGTCCTCTATTTATAATCCCTTCAGCTCCAGGCCTGCTCTCCCCATTCCTGACCAGGTCAATTTTTTCAATTCTGGCCAGTGTAACTTTAATGTGATAACTCTGGAATACTAAAATATATTCCAGTGATTGGCAGGCTCCACAGCCATTTTAGTCACATTACCCAGGCAATCTGCACTTCACCCATATTGTGCCACTATCTCAGAGCTGTTTCATGCAGCCACCAAGTTCCCCCCATCGCACATGCCAGTTTATGTATGAGAAAGGTCAATTTCGCCAAAACGTCATAAGAATTGTACACTTTATTTTCTTAACGAATTAAAGGGATCTTTTTGTTCATTTAACCATTGAGTGTCAGATTCTTTATCTACACACTTTTATAAACGCTTAAAAAGACTAACACTGCTGTATCATAGGCCAGACAGTCCAAAGAGACTCCCTCGGTTTCATAGTGAATGTTCCGTTGGGAGTTCCATCTGAATCACGTATTTTAAACGAATTTTAGAAATTTACACACAAACCTTGATGTAAGTGCTCAGTGTGGAGCGCAAGATAAATGTTAGCTAAGCCTTACTGCGATTTTTGGAAGGCAGAATTATTAGTTTAAGCTGTTCATCATATGGTAAAGGTGATAAGATGATTTTATTCTTCAGGGCGGTGCCATTATAGGGATGGCAGAATTATATTGGGTTTTTAGGTTTGCACAGTAAAAAAAAAATAACTTTAAAAAGAAAAAGTTTAGGCATTGCCATATTTTGAGAGATAAAAATTTTAGCATTTTTCTGCCGACAGTCATGCGAGGGCTTGATATTTTTATTGGTATCATTTTTGGGCAAAAGAGCAATTCAGAAAAAGTTTTTTATTTAATGCCATTCAGTTTGGTAAAAGTGATAAGGCTGCTTTATTCCTTGGGGGACAACAAGGTTTTTTTTTTTTCTTTTGCCCCTTTCACACAATTTTATAGAAAAAAAAAAAATTGATTTTGCATCTTTTTATTCTGACAGCCATAGCTTTTTTATTTTTCTGCTCACAGAGCTGAGTGTGAGCTTGTTTATTGCAGGAAGAGATGATATATTTATTTACCTTTCACTTTTTCATCATTTTTATTCCACTTTTTTTTCCCAACAGTTTGCCTAATTTTTGCCTTTTTACTTATTTTTATTTTATTTTACGATATTCACTAAGGAGGTTAACTAGTGTGGCAGATTTATAGATTAGGTCATTCTGGACCTGGCGATACCAAATATATGTAATATTATTTTTTTTATTTTGGTTATTGCATAAATATTTAATTGTTGGCGTAATATTTTTTTGTCATCTTGTGCGCTCTTTACATATTTTTGCAATTATTTTTTAAACTAACTTTTTCACTAAGTTCCACTACGGGACTTTAGACCAGTGATCAGACTAATAAAAGTTAATATATTGCAATGCATGTGGAATGCAATGGATTAGACCTGTAAGGCTATACCCGCACACTGCAGTTTTGTATTTACCACAAAACTGCATCCTGTGGTCACAAAAACGCATCCAAAAACACATACATTTACCATGCGTTTTTGATAATGCATATTTTTATATTGAATGAGTAAAAAATAGTGATGGGCGGACCCAGACTATAAAGTCCAACCGCCGGGGGTAAAAATAAGAAAAAAAAATAATAAAGCGAGCACGCTATACTTACCGAGTGACCGGTGCGGCTGTAACTGCTCCCTCCGCCTCTCATTCACTTCTGGGGCCGCTCATTACCTTCATTGCATATGCACTGCTTCCCCCGCCTACCGGTGCCTGATTGAATGACAGTGTGTCTGACGCTTCCAATCAGAGATCCGATCTGCGGGTCTATATTGTACAGTAAACATAAAATAAAAAATTTGGCCTACGGTCTTCTCATATTATGCTACCCCGCACAGATAAAGCATACGGCTGCAGCTCCAAGCCGTGCGCTTATCTTGGCTGTGTATCAAAATAAGAAAAAACGCATGTGGCTTTTTTATCATTAATTTATAATAAAATCATAAAAAAAAAAAAAAAAAAAAACACAGCGTGCGGTCCCTCCATTTTGATACCCAGCCATGATAAAGCCTGACAGCTGTGGACTGGTATTCTCAGGCTGGGGAAACCCATGCTTATTGCCACCCAAGCCTAAAAATAAAAACATGCAGCCCACCCAAGATTGCCGTATCCATTACATCCATAGTCCCAGCACGCGATCATGGAACATGCCTGCCTGCTGTGGACTTCAGGCAGAGAATGAGCAGCAATCAGTGGTGACGTGTCTCAGATTAGCCATGGACACAGCTGGAAGTTACAACAGCCCTCCACCTGTGACTGCAGGTAACTTGACTGCAGGTGACTTTAGTGACCTCACCTTATGTGAGATCACAGAGTTCATTGAGGTTCCCTGACACCGGTCTCAGGTGGAGGGCTGTTTGACCCTTTATCTGTGGCTGCGGCTAACCTGAGTGACGTCACTGCTGATTGTGTGGCTCATTCAGTCTCTGCCTGAAGTCCACAGCGGGCAGTCATGTTCCCCAATCGTGTACTGTCACTTTACATGTAGCATAGCTGGAATTGTCGTGGGACCTCGTGTGGATTACGTTGGAACTGCAGTGGTGTTTTGGGGGTTAATAAAGTGGTGAAAGAGGGTGCTTTGTTTTTTTTATTTCAAATAAAGGATTTTTTTGGTGTTTGTGTTTATTTACTTTCACTTACACATTAGTAATGGAGAGGGTCTCATGGACGCCTCCCATTACTAATTTAGAGCTTAGTGGCAGCAATGAGCTGACATTAACCCCTTATTACCCCAACTGCCACCACACCAGGGCAAATCGGGAAGGAAGAGCTGGTTATGATTAAGGGCGTTAAGCCAGAAATGCGTTAACCACGACTATGCCATGTCTGTACTGCACTGAATAAATCACCTGGTCACTCAGCTGGATCGCTTTCCTTCATTTCTCATTGCTGCGGCCAGGGCAGGGCCGGATCAGTGTCTGAAGTGCTGTGAGGTCAGACGTGGGTGAGCTGGATTCCATTACAAACCCCTTATTACCCCAACTGCCACCACACCAGGGCAATCGGGAAGGAAGAGCCGGGTAAAGTGCTGGGATTGTTGCATCTAATGGATGTGGCAATTCTGGGTGGCTCCAGGCTGCTATTTATAGGCTGGGGAGCCCAATAAGCATGGGTCTCACCAGCCTGAGAATACCAGCAGCCCCAAGCTCTCAGGTTTTATCTTGACTGGGTATCAAAATTGGAGGGACCGCACACCGGTTTTTTAAACATTTATTTAAATAAATAAAATAAAAGCTGCATGCGGTTCCTCTTATTTTCATCCAGCCACAATAAGTGCACAGCTGGAGGCTGCAGCCATATTCTTTATCTGTGCTGGGTATCATAATATAGGGGGGTGATAAATGAAAAAAAAAAAAAAAAAAAATATTTTACAGTACAATATAGACTCACCCACTAGTGTCTGAGTGTCACTCAGCATGAGGGTGCAGGTGACTGCAACCAATCACACGCTCTAGTGGAAGCAGTGCATATGCAATGAAGGTAATGAGAGGCCCTGGAAGTGACCGCAGAAGCGAACAGTTGCGTCTGTGATTCAGTAAGTATGAAGCGCTTGCTTCTACCACTTTGCGCCGGATTCTGGTCCCCATGTAAGTCCAGCATCTGTCCAGATACCAGGGATCAATTCCTCACTGACCCCATGTATCTGCAAGTCCTGCCATCACTAGTGAAATACACATTGAAAAACTCTAAAAGAATTGACATGCTGCATCTTTGGTCCTTTTTCTTTATATTATACACACACAAATAATTTCAGGACTTTTTCCACCTTTAACACCTCTGCACAGACTACTTGATCAACTGAAGTCTTTTTGGATGGAAGAAAAAGAATGCCAGTTACAGCTGCTCATAAACAGTATCATGCTGCCTCCACAATGCTTCGCTGTGGGTATGATGTTCTGTTGGTGATATGCAATCTTAGCTTTGCACCAAATATAAATTTTGGATTTATGGCCAAAAAGTTCAACCTTAAGGCCGCTTTACACGCTGCGATATCGGTACCGATATCGCTAGCGTGGGTAGCCGCCCCATCTGTTGTGCGACACGGGCAAATCGCTGCCCGTGTCGCACAACATCGCCCAGACCCGTCACACGTACTTACCTACCCTGCGACGTCGCTGTGACCGGCGAACCACCTCCTTTCTAAGGGGGCGGTTCGTTCAGCGTCACTGAACCGCTGCCCAATAGAAGCGGAGGGGCGGAGATGAGCGGGACGTAATATCCCGCCCACCTCCTTCCTTCGCATTGTGGCCGGGAGGCAGGTAAGGAGAGCTTCCTCGTTCCTGCGGCGTCACACGGAGCGATGTGTGCTGCCGCAGGAACGAGGAACAACTTCGTTACTGCTGCAGTAACGATATTTAAGAATGGACTCCCACGTCACCGATGAGCGATTTTGCACGTTTTGGCGACGATGAAAAATCACTCATAGGTGTCACACGCAACGGCATCGCTAATGCGGCCGGATGTGCGTCACAAATTCCGTGACCCCAACGACTTCGCATTAGCGATATCGTAGCGTGTAAAGCCCCCTTTAGTCTCACCAGATCAAAATATGTATTCCCACATGCTTTTAGAAAACTTGACGCAAGGTTTGATTTTTAAAAATAGTTTACAACAATTAGCTAGTGAAAGTTTGAGAGAACACGCAAAACTGGATACCTCATCTTGACGATTAGTGAAAGTTCCAAATTAGATGGACTTTTACTGATCTATTATCACCAATACATTGTAGAACTGTTAAATGCCTCAGGATAGAATCCCCTTTAAAACCTCAAATGTACAGGTCACCAAATATCTGACGGACAAAAATAAAAAATATTTATCATACAATTACTTACCAAGTCATCGCTAAAAACTGTAGGATACAAAATAGAAGTGCCAAGCCTTTCTTTTGCCACTGAGAGAATAAAATGATGCAAAGAAAAAATGTCTGTCAATTACAGCAAAAAAACATCAAATGGCTCACATAAATCCCAGTGTTTAGACTTATTCACACAAATAACTCCCTGCATCAGATGATAACTAAACCCTTTTGACAGCCACTTTTGGCCTTAACGGCAGAGCCACATTTTTCAATTCTGATGTGTCACTATGTGATAACTCTAGAATGCTTCTACATATGCCAATGATTTGGATACTTTGTGACACTTGTAATTTATATTAGTGTTAAAATTAGGTCACTAAAATTTCACTTAAATGTAATTTTTGTGAAATTTTAGTATCATTATCAATTTTTAGACTTTGAACTTTTAGGCTCCCAGAGCAGATACCGTGTTTTTCAAAAACTACTGTCATATACTTTGACCATACATCAGATCACACACCAGATCACACAAACACAAAACCAGATTACATACACACACAAACCAGATCACACTCACACAAATCATACATATCAGACCACACTCAAACGCAAACACAGCAGATTACACACACACACCCACCCCCATCAGATCACACACACACACACCCCCATCAGATCACACACACACACACCCCCATCAGATCACACACACACACACACCCCCATCAGATCACACACACCCCCATCAGATCACACATCAGATCACACACACACACACACACCCATGAGATCACACACACACACACACACACACTCAGGTCACACACACCCATCAGATCACCCATCAGATCTCACACACACACCCATCAGATCACACACACACACCCTTCAGATCACACACACACACCCTTCAGATCACACACACACCAGATCACACACACCCCCACCCATCAGATCACACACACCCTCACCCATCAGATCACACACACACCCCCACCCATCAGATCACACACACACCCCCACCCATCAGATCACACACACACCCCCACCCATCAGATCACACACACACACAGACACACACACCCCCATCAGATCACACACACACACCCATCAGAACACACACACACACACACACACACACACACACACACACCCATCAGATCACACACACACACACACCCATCAGATCACACACACACATCCATCAGATCACACACACACACCCATCAGATCACGCACACACACCCATCAGATCACACACACAGACCCATCAGAACACACACACAGACCCACGTCAGATCACACACAGACCCACGTCAGATCACACACACACACCCATCAGATCACACACACACACCCATCAGATCACACACACACACACACCCACCCATCAGATCACACACACACCCATCAGATCACACACACACACACACCCATCAGATCACACACACACACACACACCCATCAGATCACACACACACACACACCCGTCAGATCACACACACACACCCGTCAGATCACACACACACACCCATCAGATCACACACACACCCATCAGATCACACACACACACACACCCATCAGATCACACACACACACACACCCATCAGATCACACACACACACACACACCCGTCAGATCACACACACACACCCGTCAGATCACACACACACACCCGTCAGATCACACACACCCACCCATCAGATCACACACACACACACCCATCAGATCACACACACACACCCATCAGATCACACACACACACCCGTCAGATCACACACACACACCCGTCAGATCACACACACACACCCGTCAGATCACACACACACACCCGTCAGATCACACACACACACACCCATCAGATCACACACACACACCTATCAGATCACACACACACACCCGTCAGATCACACACACACACCCGTCAGATCACACACACACACCCGTCAGATCACACACACACACCCGTCAGATCACACACACACCCGTCAGATCACACACACACACCCAATATCACACACACACACACACCCACCAGATCACACACACACCCACCCATCAGATCACACACACACACCCATCAGATCACACACACACACCCACCCATCAGAACACACACACCCATCAGAACACACACCCACCCATCAGATCACACACACCCACCCATCAGATCACACACACCCACCCATCAGATCACACACACACACACCCACCCATCAGAACACACACACCCATCAGAACACACACACACCCATCAGATCACACACACACACCCATCAGATCACACACACACACACACCCATCAGATCACACACACACACACACCCATCAGATCACACACACCCGTCAGATCACACACACACACCCAATATCACACACACACACACCAGATCTCTCACACACACCAGATCTCACACACACACACACACCAGATCTCTCACACACACCAGATCACACACACACACACACACCAGATTACACACACACACCAGATCACACACACACACCAGATCACACACACACACACACACCAGATCACACACACACACACACCAGATCACACACACACCAGATCACACACACACCCACCCAGATTACACATCAGATCACACACACACACACATACCCATCAGATCACACAAACACACACACCCCCATCAGATCACACACACACCCACACACACCAGATCACACACACGATCTCACACACACACACACCAGATCACACACACCCCCACCAGATCACACACACACCCACCAGATCACACACACACACACACACACACACACACACCAGATTACACATCAGATCACACACACACACCCATCAGATCACACACACACACACCAGATCACACACACACACACCAGATCACACACACACCCATCAGATCAAACACACACAAGATTTCACACACACACACACACACACACACACCAGATCACACACACACACACACACACACCAGATCACACACACACACACACCAGATCTCACACACACCCCCATACCAGATCACACACACACCCCCATACCAGATCACACACACACCCCCATACCAGATCACACACACACACACACATCAGATCACACACACCCACATACCAGATCACACACACACACCCATACCAGATCACACACACACACACACACACCAGATCTCACACACACACACACACACACCAGATAACACACACACACACACACACACACACACACACACCAGATCACACACACACCCACCCAGATTACACATCAGATCACACACACACCCATCAGATCACACACACACCCCCATCAGATCACACACACACACACACCCCCACACACACACCTATCAGATCACACACACACACACACAGGTCACACACACCCATCAGATCACACACACACACACACACCCACATCAGATCACACACACACACCCATCAGATCACACACACACCAATCAGATCACACACACACACACCCATCAGATCACACACCCATCAGATCTCACAAACACACCAGATCACAAACACACACCCACACACACACCCACCAGATCACACACACACCAGATCTCACAAACACCAGATCTCACACACACACACACACACACACAACAGATCACACACACACACCCATCAAACACACAAACACACACAATATCACACACACACACACACACACACACACCCAGATTACACATCAGATCACACACACCCCCATCAGATCACACCCATCAGATCACACACACACACCCATCAGATCACACACACACCAGATCTCACACACCAGATCACACACACACACACATGATCACACACACACACACCAGATCACACACACACACACACAAAACCAGATTACACATCAGATCACACACACACATGCCCATCAGATCACACACACACCAGATCTCACACACACACACACCAGATCTCACACACACACACACACCCCAGATCTCACACACACACACACACACACACACACACACCAATCTCACACACACCAGATCACACACACAACCAGATTACACATCAGATCACACACACACCCATACATCAGATCACACACAAGATCTCACACACACACACCAGATCCCACACACCAGATTCCACACACACACACACACACCAGATCTCACACACACACCAGATCACACACCCACCCATCAGATCACACACACACACACACCCATCAGATCACACACACACACCCATCAGATCACACACAGATCTCACACCAGATCACACACACACACCAGATCAAACACACACACCCCAGATCACACACACACCAGATCAGATCACGATCACACACACATCAGATCACACACAAACACACACAAGATCTCTCTCTCACACACACACACACCCATCAGATCACACACACACACCCATCAGATCACACACACACACACACACACACACCCATCAGATCACACCCACATCAGATCACACCCACATCAGATCACACACACACACATACCAGATCGCACACACCCCCATACCAGATCACACACCCCCATACCAGATCACACACACACACACCAGATCACACACACACACACACACACACACACCAGATCACACACACACACACACCAGATCTCACACACACACACACCAGATCACACACACACACCAGAACACACACACCAGAACACACACACCCACCAGAACACACACACACACCAGAACACACACACACACCAGAACACACACACACACACACCAGAACACACACACACACCAGAACACACACACACACACACACACCAGAACACACACACACACACACACCAGAACACACACACACACACCAGAACACACACACACACACACCAGAACACACACACACACACACACCAGAACACACACACACACACACACCAGAACACACACACACACACACACCAGAACACACACACA
>NC_134355.1:235678520-235683520 GCF_048569485.1 Anomaloglossus baeobatrachus
CACACACACCCCAGAACACACACACACACACACACACACCCCAGAACACACACCCCAGAACACACACACACACACACACACACACCCCAGAACACACACACCAGAACACACACACACACACACACACACACACCAGAACACACACACACACACCAGAACACACACACACACACCAGAACACACCCCAGAACACACACACACACCCCAGAACACACACACACACCAGAACACACACACACACACACCAGAACACACACACACACACACACACCAGAACACACACACACACACCAGAACACACACACACACACCAGAACACACCCCAGAACACACACACACACACCAGAACACACCCCAGAACACACACACACACACCAGAACACACACACACACCAGAACACACACACACACCAGAACACACACACCAGAACACACACACCAGAACACACACACACACATCAGATCTCACACACACACACACCAGATCAAACTTACCCAAAGGGCAGCGCACAACGTGCAGGCCAGGCAAAGCTGTTCGGGAGTAATAAACAAATACAACATTAGGAGTATTATTCACAATTTCATCTCTTACCAATTATTAGGCGTAAAGCAGGGGTCTCAAACACACGGCCCGCGAGTCGCATGCGGCCTCTCAGGGTAGTTCGTGCGGCCCCCAGGCCCGTGCCCCTGTTCACTATTGCGGCAGGGGCCGCAGCCACTGTCTGCACTTTATGTCAGATGAATGTGTTGCTGGCGCTCCGCTCTCGCGCTGGCAATACAATCATCTCACATAAATCATTGACCGTGACACTGCAGCTGCCGCGATAGTGACCAGGGGCACGGGCCTGGGGGCCGCACGAAGAAGAGATGAGGCAACGGAGGGGGTGCGGGACAGGTGAGAAGAATGGTGTGTGGGTGTGTGTGTGTGTTGGACGTTAACCCCTTAGCGACCTATGACGTACTGGGTACGTTATGGCTCCCTGGTACTTAAGGACCCATGACATACCCAGTACATCATGGTGAAATCGCGGCCCCGGTGGCTGCAAATACCTTAGATTCGGGGAGGAGGCGACCTCAGGAGGGGTGGTGTCTCCTCCCCAGACCTACGGAGGCTGTGATTGGCTGTCAAACGCCGCTCAGCCAATCACAGCAACTAATGTTTCAGCCATTGAAAAATCGCTGAAACATTGAAATCCAGCCAAGATCAGGGCAGCTGTAGCCCTGATCATTGGCTGGAGCTGGGTGACCTGTGTTGCACCCGCCCCCAGCTCTGATTGGAGAGATCGGTCACAAGGCCGGTCTCTCCAATCACTGTGGATCTGGGGCCGGAGACCGCCCCCTCAGCTTCACTCCGGTGTCTGTGGAAGGTGAGTGGAGCTGCTGACCCATTACTGCAGGATGGGGACAAACTGCGCACATTACTATGAGATGGGGATAAGGCTGGGGACATTACTATAGGATTGGGACATTACAAGGATGGGCACAATACTATTGGATGGGGACATTATTACTATAGTATGGAAACATTAGGATAGGGACTAGGATGGGCACATGATTATAGGATGGGGACAAGGTGGGCACAGTACTATAGGATGGGGACTAGGATGGGCACAGTACTATAGGATGGGGACATTACTACAGGATGGGGACAAGGTGGGCACATTACTGTAGGATAGGGATAATGCTGGGGACATTACTATAGGGTGGGAACAAGGTTGGTACATTACTAAAGGATGGGCACATTTCTATAGAATGGGGACATTGCTACAAGGGGGCAAGGATGGGCAACATTACTTTAGGATGGGGACAAGGATGAGCACATTACTGTGGGATGGGGCACAATACTACAAGGAGACAAGGATGGGCACGTTACAACAATATGGGGAACATTACTAAAAGATGTTGGTCAAAATTTCTATATATAGTGCTAAATTGTAAGAGTTACAAGAAAGGGATAAAATGTAAAAAAAAAAAAAGGTTTATATTTAAACAAAGAATGTTCACGTTTGCTATAATGAACAAGTGAAAATGTTGAAAATCAGTGATCCCAAGGTGTGTAAAAAAAAAAAAAAAAAAAAAAAAAATAAAAAAAAATTATATATATATATTGAATATATATTTTATATATAATTTTTTTTTTTTTTACACACCTATATATTATATATGGTACCAATAAAAATGTCACTTTGTCCTGCAAAGAATGCGGCCCCCCAAATTTTTTTTCCTCTGTGCGGCCCATACACCCAGCCGAGCTTGAGACCCCTGGCGTAAAGGGTCCGAAGGGTGGATACATTTTCATTTAAATCCCAATTCAGTGTCCTAATCTAAACCGATTTCTAATATGGCTGTATTAAAAATTCTCTATCCTTCCCGCACTACATGATCTAGCTTCTATTTATATTTTTACCTTACTTGCTGTCTGAAGATGCTTCGTTGAGAATAATAGTGTATGATGGGATACTCAAAGTATCATCAGTTGGCAGAGGCTACGTCATTGCCTCAGCCTCTGCCACCTCCCTGAAACGTATCATTAATGGCGCTCATTTCAGGGGCTGTTCTAGTCACTACACAATTTCCACGTTGTGTTGCCGGCCGAGTGACGCTAATTGCGGAAGTGGCGCTGGTCTCTGTATGACGCAGTGTACTCTGAGCAGTCAGAGTACACAGCGTCATACAGAGACCAGCGCCACTTCCGCAATTAGCACTGATAGTGTGCGTGGCTCTGTTGATACGGATCTGAGTCGGCAACATAAGAGTGCGCAGTCACTCTGTAATGACAGCTTGCGGGAACACAGCAGGGACCAGAGTAGCCCCTGAAATGTGTCACTGAGAATCTAGAGCAGAGGTCTCAAACTTGGCTGGGTGTATGGGCCGCACAGAGGAAAAAAATAATTTGGGGGGCCGCATTCTTTGCAGCACAAAGTGACATTTTTATTGGTACCACATATTTTTTTTTTTTACACACCTTTGGATCACTGATTTTGAACATTTTTCACTTGTTTATTATAACAAATGTGCACATTATTTGTTTACATATACATACATACACATATACACACACATTATATATATATATATATAAAAAAAATTGTTGGGAAAAAAAAAAGTCACGCATTATATATTTTTTTATTTTCTTTACATTTTATCCCTTTCTTGTAACTAATAGCGTTACAATTATCACTATATAGAAATTTTGGCCAACATCTTTTAGTAATGTTCCCCATCTTGATGTAATGTGCCCATCCTTGTCCCATTGTCGTATTGTGCCCCATCCTACAGTAATGTCCCCAGCCTTGTCCCCATCTTATTACTACAGGATGGGCACAATATGATGTGTCCATCCTTGTCCCCATCCTATAGCAATGTGCCCACCTTGTCCCTATTCTATAGTAATGTCCCCATCCTGTAGTAATGGGTGGGAGGGAGGGGGGGCAGTGGCGGCGGCTGAAAGATGGCAGTGGCACTATAACTTACCGATCGCTCTTCTCAGCTTCCACAGACGTCGGAATGAAGCTGAGGGGAGCGGTCTCTGGCCCCAGATCCACAGTGATTGGAGAGATCGGTCACAAGGCCGGTCTCTCCAATCAGAGCTGGGGGCGGGTGAAACAGAGGTCACCCAGCTCCAGCCAATGATCAGTGCTATAGCTGCACTGATCATGGCTGGATTTCAATGTTTCCGCAATTTTCAATGGCTGAAACATTACAGTGGCTGTGATTGGCTGAGCGGCATTCGTCAGCCAATCACAGCCTCCGTAGGTCCGGGGAGGAGACACCACCCCTCCTGAGGTCCCCTACTCCCCGAATCTAAGGTATTTGCAAAACTATCGAAGCCACCGTGGCCGCGATTTCGCCATGACGTACTGGGTACTTCATGGGTCCTTAAATACCAGAGAGCCATGACGTACCCAGTACGCCATAGGTCGCTAAGGGGTTAATGTGCGGTCCTTCACATACACACGAATAAAAAAAAACCCAAAACATTCTTCTCACCTGTAACGCGTTCCCTCGGCTGCCTCATCACTGCTTCTTCTTGTCTGCAGGCCCCTGCCCCCGGTGACTATTGCGGCCGGTGCAGGGGACGCAGCCCCTGGCAGCTATTTCTGTCAGATTATTGTTTTGCCAGCGCTCTGCGCGCAGAGCTCTTGACTCAGACCGCAGCGCCAGCAAAACATTCATCTAACAAAGTGCAGACAGTGGCTGCGGCCCTTCACCGGCCGTGATAGTAACAGGTAAACGGGCCTGGGGGCCATACATAGCAGCCTGAGAGGCTGCAAGCGGGCCGTGTGTTTGAGACCTCTGATCTAGAGGGAATTTTAAATGCAGTGATATAAGAAAGTACTTTTCATTAGAGCAATAAAAATATAGGAATTTAAAATGTACTCAGCCGTCAGACCACCCCTTTAAACACCTTTACGCAGGGGTGGGATTCAGCCGGTTCTGTCCGGTTCTGGAGAACCGGTTGTTAAAATAGCAGCCGGTTCCCAGAACCGGCAAGAAAGGGCTCCGACAACCCGGTTCCCTGTATTCATTTGTGTTGATGTCTCTTTAAGACACTAGCACAAATGAACCCCGGTACCTCCGCACCGCACTTCCGGATACAGTGGAGCCTGTCTGCTCCCTGACCCGGCGTGCAGCGACATGCTGACGCTGCAGAGGTCAGGTAGTGTGAGGTGGTAGTTCCTCCTACTGCTGTCTGTCAGTGTGCAGAGACGAACCGCGGAGGAGGACGGAAGACACAGGAGAAGCTGCCGGTGCCTGGAGGTAAACGCTCAGTGAACTGAAGATGCAGGTAGAGGAGCCGCATTAAGATGGCAGCTATAAGTGACTATATGAGAAAAGGAGCTATATTACGGGACGGGGTCGGCAGGGGAAAGAGGCCATATTATGGGACGGGATCTGCAGGGGAAAGAGGCCATATTATGGGATGGGATCTGCAGGGGAAAGAGGCCATAATGGGACGGGATCTGCAGGGGAAAGAGGCCATATTATGGGATGGGATC
>NC_134355.1:235688520-235698520 GCF_048569485.1 Anomaloglossus baeobatrachus
GAGAGACAGAGAGACAGAGAGACAGAGACAGAGAGATCTATATTATATACTAGAAGGTGGCCCGATTCTACGCATCGGGTATTCTAGAATTTACGTATTGTGTATCATAGTATCATAGTATCATAGTTTTTAAGGTTGAAGGGAGACTCTAAGTCCATCTAGTTCAACCCGTAGCCTAACATGTTGATCCAGAGGAAGGCAAAAAACCCCAATGTGGCAAACAAGTTCCAATGGGGAAAAAATTTCCTTCCTGACTCCACATCCGGCAATCAGACTAGTTCCCTGGATCAATACCCTGTCATAAAATCTAATATACATAACTGGTTATATTAAATTTTTCAAGAAAGGCATCCAGGCTCTGCTTAAATGTTAGTAGTGAATCACTCATTACAACATCATGCGGCAGAGAGTTCCATAGTCTCACTGCTCGTACAGTAAAGAATCCTCGTCTGTGATTATGATTAAACCTTCTTTCCTCAAGACGTAGCGGATGCCCCCGTGTTCCAGTCGCAGGCCTAGGTGTAAAAAGATCTTTGGAAAGGTCTCTGTACTGTCCCCTCATATATTTATACATTGTGATTAGATCTCCCCTAAGCCTTTGTTTTTCCAGACTAAATAACCCCAAGTTTAATAACCTGTCTTCGTATTGCAGCCCCCCCATTCCTCTAATAATCTTGGTCGCTCTTCTTTGCACCCTCTCCAGTTCAGCTATGTCCTTCTTATATATCGGGGACCAGAATTGTACACAGTATTCTAAGTGCGGTCGCACTAGTGACTTGTACAGAGGTAGAACTATATTTTTTTCATGAACACTTATACCTCTTTTAATACATCCCATTATTTTATTAGCCCTGGCAGCAGCTGCCTGACACTGTCCACTAAAGTGAAGTTTACCATCCACCCATACACCCAAGTCTTTTTCTGTGTCTGTTTTACCCAGTGTTCTACAATTAAGTACATAATCATAAATGTTATTTCCTCTACCCAAGTGCATGACCTTACATTTATCTACATTAAACTTCAATTGCCACTTCTCAGCCCAATCCTCCAATTTACATAAATCTCCCTGTAATATAAAATTATCCTCCTCTGTATTGATTACCCTGCAGAGTTTAGTATCATCTGCAAATATTGAAATTCTACTCCGCATGCCCCCAACAAGGTCATTTATAAATATGTTGAAAAGAAGCGGGCCCAATACTGACCCCTGTGGTACCCCACTATGAACTGAGACCCAGTCCGAGTACGTACCATTAATAACCACCCTTTGTTTCCTATCACTGAGCCAGTTTTTAACCCAGTTACACATATTTTCCCCTATCCCCATTATTCTCATTTTATGTACCAACCTTTTGTGTGGCACCGTATCAAAAGCTTTTGAAAAGTCCATATACACAACATCCACTGCATTTCCCTGGTCCAGGCTTGAACTTACCTCTTCATAGAAGCTGATCAAATTAGTTTGACAGGATCGATCCCTCATAAACCCATGTTGATACTCTGTCATAAGGTTATTTTTCTTGAGATACTCCAGTATAGCATCTCTCAAGAAACCCTCAAGGATTTTACCAACCGTAGAGGTTAAACTTACCGGCCTATAATTTCCCGGCTCAGTTTTTGTCCCCTTTTTGAATATTGGCACCACATTTGCTATGCGCCAGTCCTGCGGTACCGACCCTGTTTATTAAGGAATCTGAGAAGATTAAAAATAATGGTCTATCTATCACAGAACTCAATTCCTGTAGTACTCTGGGGTGTATGCCATCCGGGCCCGGAGATTTGTCAACCTTAGTGATTTCAAGGCGGCGGCGTACTTCCTGCTGGGTTAAGCAGGTAATATTCAAGGGTGAATTTATGGCATCACTGGTCATGTCATCTGCCATGGCATTTTCTTGTATAAAAACCGTAGAAAAAAAGTCATTCAGCAGGTTGGCTTTACCCTCATCCCCATCCACCATTTCACCAAGACTATTTTTAAGGGGGCCAACACTATCGCTTTTCAGTTTTTTACTGTTTATGTAGTTAAAGAATATTTTAGGATTATTTTTGCTTTCTCTCGCAATGAGTCTCTCTGTCTCAAACTTAGCTAACTTAATTTGCTTTTTACATATTTTATTTAATTTTCTATAATTATATAATGCCTCATCACTACCTACCCTCTTTAATTCTTTTAAGGCTTTCTGTTTTTCTTTTATTGCTTCCCTTACAGCTCTATTTAGCCATAGGGGTTTCCTCCTATTTCTAGAATGTTTGTTCCCATAGGGTATATTTTCTGCACAAGCCCTATTCAGGATGCTCATAAAAGTCTCCCATTTGCTTTGTGTACTTTTATTACTTAGTACATCATCCCAGTTTATTGCACTAAGATCATCTCTCAACCGTTTAAAATTTGCTTTCCTGAAGTTTAGTGTCCTTGTAGCCCCTCTACTATACATCTTACTAAAGAATACATGAAAACTTATTATTTTGTGATCACTATTCCCCAAGTAACCCCCAACTTGTATATTTGATATGCGGTCTGGCCTATTGGTTAGTACAAGGTCTAGTAGTGCTCCCCCTCTTGTGGGGTCCTGTAGCACTAATGCCCGAAGCCTCACAAATAAGGTGGAGGAATTAGAATTAATATTGTTGGAAGAAAATTATGATATAGTGGGGATATCAGAGACATGGCTGGATGAGAGCTATGACTGGGCTGTTAATTTACAGGGTTATAGCCTATTCAGGAATGACCGTACAAATAAGCGAGGGGGAGGTGTGTGTCTATATGTAAAATCATCTTTAAAACCCATCCTGCGTGACAACATATGTGAGGGTACTGAGAATGTAGAGTCCCTATGGGTGGAGATAAGGGGGGGGGGGAATGAATAATAAAATACTGATAGGGGTGTGTTATAAGACGCCGAATATTATGGAAGAGGTAGAGAATCTCCTCATAAAGCAAATTGATAAAGCAGCGAGTCTCGGAGAGGTAATTATTATGGGGGACTTTAACTATCCTGATATAAATTGGGGAACAGAAACTTGCAGTTCCAGCAAAGGAAATAGATTTTTGATAACAATGAAAGATAATTACCTTTCACAAATGGTACAGGACCCCACAAGAGGGGGAGCACTACTAGACCTTGTACTAACCAATAGGCCAGACCGCATATCAAATATACAAGTTGGGGGTTACTTGGGGAATAGTGATCACAAAATAATAAGTTTTCATGTATTCTTTAGTAAGATGTATAGTAGGGGGGCTACAAGGACACTAAACTTCAGGAAAGCAAATTTTAAACGGTTGAGAGATGATCTTAGTGCAATAAACTGGGATGATGTACTAAGTAATAAAAGTACACAAAGCAAATGGGAGACTTTTATGAGCATCCTGAATAGGGCTTGTGCAGAAAATATACCCTATGGGAACAAACATGCTAGAAATAGGAGGAAACCCCTATGGCTAAATAGAGCTGTAAGGGAAGCAATAAAAGAAAAACAGAAAGCCTTAAAAGAATTAAAGAGGGTAGGTAGTGATGAGGCATTATATAATTATAGAAAATTAAATAAAATATGTAAAAAGCAAATTAAGTTAGCAAAGTTTGAGACAGAGAGACTCATTGCGAGAGAAAGTAAAAATAATCCTAAAATATTCTTTAACTACATAAACAGTAAAAAACTGAAAAGCGATAGTGTTGGCCCCCTTAAAAATAGTCTTGGTGAAATGGTGGAAGGGGATGAGGGTAAAGCCAACCTGCTGAATGACTTTTTTTCTACGGTTTTTATACAAGAAAATGCCATGGCAGATGACATGACCAGGCAGGAAGTATGCCGCCGCCTCGAAATCACTAAGGTTGACAAATCTCCGGGCCCGGATGGCATACACCCCAGAGTACTACAGGAATTGAGTTCTGTGATAGATAGACCATTATTTTTAATCTTCTCAGATTCCTTAATAACAGGGTCGGTACCGCAGGACTGGCGCATAGCAAATGTGGTGCCAATATTCAAAAAGGGGACAAAAACTGAGCCGGGAAATTATAGGCCGGTAAGTTTAACCTCTACGGTTGGTAAAATCCTTGAGGGTTTCTTGAGAGATGCTATACTGGAGTATCTCAAGAAAAATAACCTTATGACAGAGTATCAACATGGGTTTATGAGGGATCGATCCTGTCAAACTAATTTGATCAGTTTCTATGAAGAGGTAAGTTCAAGCCTGGACCAGGGAAATGCAGTGGATGTTGTGTATATGGACTTTTCAAAAGCTTTTGATACGGTGCCACACAAAAGGTTGGTACATAAAATGAGAATAATGGGGATAGGGGAAAATATGTGTAACTGGGTTAAAAACTGGCTCAGTGATAGGAAACAAAGGGTGGTTATTAATGGTACGTACTCGGACTGGGTCTCAGTTCATAGTGGGGTACCACAGGGGTCAGTATTGGGCCCGCTTCTTTTCAACATATTTATAAATGACCTTGTTGGGGGCATGCGGAGTAGAATTTCAATATTTGCAGATGATACTAAACTCTGCAGGGTAATCAATACAGAGGAGGATAATTTTATATTACAGGGAGATTTATGTAAATTGGAGGATTGGGCTGAGAAGTGGCAATTGAAGTTTAATGTAGATAAATGTAAGGTCATGCACTTGGGTAGAGGAAATAACATTTATGATTATGTACTTAATTGTAGAACACTGGGTAAAACAGACACAGAAAAAGACTTGGGTGTATGGGTGGATGGTAAACTTCACTTTAGTGGACAGTGTCAGGCAGCTGCTGCCAGGGCTAATAAAATAATGGGATGTATTAAAAGAGGTATAAGTGTTCATGAAAAAAATATAGTTCTACCTCTGTACAAGTCACTAGTGCGACCGCACGTAGAATACTGTGTACAATTCTGGTCACCGATATATAAGAAGGACATAGCTGATCTGGAGAGGGTGCAAAGAAGAGCGACCAAGATTATTAGAGGAATGGGGGGGCTGCAATACGAAGACAGGTTATTAAACTTGGGGTTATTTAGTCTGGAAAAACGAAGGCTTAGGGGAGATCTAATCACAATGTATAAATATATGAGGGGACAGTACAGAGACCTTTCCAAAGATCTATTTACACCTAGGCCTGCGACTGGAACACGGGGGCATCCGCTACGTCTTGAGGAAAAAAGGTTTAATCATAATCACAGACGAGGATTCTTTACTGTACGAGCAGTGAGACTATGGAACTCTCTGCCGCATGATGTTGTAATGAGTGATTCACTACTAACATTTAAGCAGAGCCTGGACGCCTTTCTTGAAAAATTTAATATAACCAGTTATGTATATTAGATTTTATGACAGGGTATTGATCCAGGGAACTAGTCTGATTGCCGGATGTGGAGTCAGGAAGGAAATTTTTTCCCCATTGGAACTTGTTTGCCACATTGGGGTTTTTTGCCTTCCTCTGGATCAACATGTTAGGCTACGGGTTGAACTAGATGGACTTAGAGTCTCCCTTCAACCTTAAAAACTATGATACTATGATACTATGATACTATGATACTATGATACTATTTGTGAAAGGTAATTATCTTTCATTGTTATCAAAAATCTATTTCCTTTGCTGGAACTGCAAGTTTCTGTTCCCCAATTTATATCAGGATAGTTAAAGTCCCCCATAATAATTACCTCTCCGAGACTAGCTGCTTTATCAATTTGCTTTATGAGGAGATTCTCTACCTCTTCCATAATATTCGGCGTCTTATAACACACCCCTATCAGTATTTTATTATTCATTCTCCCCCACCTTATCTCCACCCATAGGGACTCTACACATTCTCAGTACCCTCACATATGTTGTCACGCAGGATGGGTTTTAAGGATGATTTTACATATAGACACACACCTCCCCCTCGCTTATTTGTAGTAGTGTAGTTCATGTATGATTTTTATATATATATATATATATATATATATATATATATATATATATATATATATAAATATATAGATAGATGTTGTTGTGTGTAGTTACCAAGTGTTTGTGTAGGGCGCTGTACATGTTCTGGGTGTTGTCTGGGTGTGGCGGGGGGTGAGAGCGGTGTTGTTTGTGTGTTGCGTTGTTTGTGGAGCGCTGTGTGTCTGTAGCGTGTGTGTGTTGCGCGGTTTGTGTGTGTGGTGTGTTTTGGGGGGAGGTATGTTTTGTGCAATGTGTGTGTTGTGCGGTATGTGCGTATATTTGTGTGTGCAGCGTTGTCTGTGTGTGGGTGTCTGTGTAGGGCAGTTGTTTGTGGTTCCCAGTGTGTGTGTGTGGTGTGTTGTGCAGTGCGCGCGCGTGTGTGTGTGTGTGTTGGGGGGGGGGTGTGCACTTCCCATCGTGCTCCATCCCCCATGCAACGCACTCACCATCGTGCTCCATCCCCCATGCTGCGCACCCCCCATCGTGCTCCATCTCCCATCCTGCGCACTCGTAAACGTGCTCCATCCGCCATGCAGCGCACTCCCCATCGTGCTCCATCCGCCATGCTGCGCACTCCCAAACGTGGTCCATCCGCCATGCTGCGCACTCCCAAACGTGGTCCATCCGCCATGCTCCGCACTCCCCATCGTGCTGCATCCGCCATGCTGCGCACTCCCAAACGTGCTGCATCCGCCATGCTGCGCACTCCCAAACGTGCTCCATCCGCCATGCTGCGCACTCCCAAACGTGCTCCATCCGCCATGCTGCGCACTCCCAAACGTGCTCCATCCGCCATGCTGCGCACTCCCAAACGTGCTCCATCCGCCATGCTGCGCACTCCCAAACGTGCTCCATCCGCCATGCTGCGCACTCCCAAACGTGCTCCATCCGCCATGCTGCGCACTCCCAAACGTGCTCCAGCATCAGCCTCTCTGTCCCCAGCATCAGCCTCTCTGTCCCCAGCATCAGCCTCTCTGTCCCCAGCATCAGCCTCTCTGTCCCCAGCATCAGCCTCTCTGTCCCCAGCATCAGCCTCTCTGTCCCCAGCATCAGCCTCCCCATCCCAGCCTTCCCCAGGTTCAGCCTCTCTCCTCCCAGCCTCCTCCAGCACGTCATGCTCCTCTGCCGACACTCACAGATCCGATCGCATACACTCACACACACCGACACACACCCGATCGCATACACTCACACACACCCGATCACATACACACACACACACACACACATTGACTATATTGCACATACGCGCTCATACTCACAACATCCGGAGATACCACATGCTTCTGGCCATGTGATCCTCCGGCAGGTCCTGGAAGGTCACAACAGCACAGTATCGAGGCAGAGAAGCAAGCGATATCGCCGGATGCTGTAAGTGTGTGGATGCGATGTGTGTGTGAGGTGTTTGTGAGAGTGAGTGTGATCTGATGTGTGTGTATGTGTGTGCGTGTGGATCTTCCGCCGCTGCAGGACCTTTATGTGCTGGTAACTATGGTACCATGGTTACCAGCGCATCACATCCCCCACTCGCACGGGAGCCCACACCAGCATACGGCGGCAAGGCCAGCAATGCGAGGGTAAGTGTCGGCTGGGTTGGCGGCGTACGCTGATGTGGGCTCCCGTTGGGTGGTGGGTGGTGGACAGTACTCACCTGGGAGCCATGTCAGTTCGGGGAATGCGCGGGGGGGGGGCAGAGCTAACGTCCATTGCGTGAGGGGGGCGGGGCGGGGCGTGGCGTGGCCGAGTTGCCAATGCCTGCAGGGTGCCGGGGCGAGAGGCCAATCTGTGGGGGGGCGGAGCCTGGGCGAACGGCCAATCGGTGTGGGGGGGCGGGGCCATGGCGAGCCCAGCGGCCAATCAGCTTTGTGTCACCGGAAGGACACAATTTTGAAGCATGACAGACAGACAGACAGAATAAGGCAATTATATATATATATATACTCTGCATGCCACCACATTGGATTTGAAATGAAACCTCTACAACAGAATTCAAGTACAGGTTTAACGTTTAATTTGAAGGTTTGAACTAAAATATCTGATAGAAATTGTAGGAATTGTACACATTTCTTTACAAACACTCCACATTTTAGGAGGTCAAAAGTAATTGGACAAATAAACCAAACCCAAACAAAATATTTTTATTTTCAATATTTTGTTGCGAATCCTTTGGAGGCAATCACTGCCTTAAGTCTGGAACCCATGGACATCACCAAACGCTGGGTTTCCTCCTTCTTAATGCTTTGCCAGGCCTTTACAGCCGCAGCCTTCAGGTCTTGCTTGTTTGTGGTTCTTTCCGTCTTAAGTCTGGATTTGAGCAAGTGAAATGCATGCTCAATTGGGTTAAGATCTGGTGATTGACTTGGCCATTGCAGAATGTTCCACTTTTTTGCACTCATGAACTCCTGGGTAGCTTTGGCTGTATGCTTGGGGTCATTGTCCATCTGTACTATGAAGCGCCGTCCGATCAACTTTGCGGCATTTGGCTGAATCTGGGCTGAAAGTACCGTATTTTTCGGACCATAAGACGCACTTTTTTTCCCCCAAATGTTGGGGGAAAGTTGGGGGTGCGTCTTATGGTCTGACTGTGGCTGCGGGGAATGAGGTGCTGCGGGTCATCGGGGGCACAAGCAGGCTGTAGCAGCCTGCTGTGACCACGTGTGCCCGTTCATTACATATGCGCGCCCATCCTCCCGCCCATCTCTCAGCGCAGAAGCCGGCGCTGACAGGTGGGCGGGAGGACGAGCGGGGACGCGCGCATAGTAAAGAGCCGGTCCGCATGATGACCCCTGGCAATTGCAGCCTGGAGTGATCATGTGCGGCTGTATTCACTGCCCCCCGCGCGTCATCATCATCATCAGCGCGGGGTGCAGTGAATCAGTGTACTCACCCGTCCCAGAGTGTGGAGCCGTTCCCCCGCAGCACGCGAGGTTTTCCTGTCTGTGCCGGTCAGCTGATCGGTACAGACAGGAAGACATCGCGTGCTGCAGGGACACGGACACACACACGTCAGTGGTGCAGAGAGGAAGATGATCGGCTGCAGGGAGTGAGGAAAAGGTGAGTATAAACGTTTGTTTTTTTTTTTCTCTGTGTTATAGGATACAGGCCATATATCAGGATGGGGGCATATAGCAGGATGGGAGTATATGAGCAGGAGGGATGGGGGGTATATGAACAGGACGGGGGTATATGAACAGGACGGGGGTATATGAACAGGACGGGGGTATATGAACAGGACGGATGGGGGGTATATGAACAGGACGGATGGGGGGTATATGAACAGGATGGATGGGGGGTATATGAACAGGATGGGAGTATATGAACAGGATGGGGGTATATGAACAGGATGGGGGTATATGAGCAGGATGGGGGTTTATAGCAGGATCATATACAAGGCAGGAGGATCATTACCAGGATGGGGTACCTTAGTAGAGAATTTGGGGACATTACCCCCCATAACAGTGTCAGCAGCAAATCCTCACCCCATGACATATAATAATGTGTGTGTGTATATACACATACATATATATATTACATACACATGCATATTTATATGTGTATATACACACACACACACACACACACACACACATTTATATATAATTATAATAATTATAATAGTGTGTGTATACACACATATAAGAATATATTTTACTTGTATGTATGTGTATGTAATATATTTTACTTGTATCAAAATGGAGGATACCAGAATGTACCGCATCTTTATGGAACTAAAGACACTTCTGAAGAAACGCGCACAACTGGACAGCGACATATTTTTCTGCTAACACGATACACATATATATTACATACACATACGATACACATACATATATATTTATATATGTATGTGTATGTAATATATATGTGTATCGTGTTAGCAGAAAAATATGTCGCTGTCCAGTTGTGCGCGTTTCTTCAGAAGTGTCTTTAGTTCCATAAAGATGCGGTACATTCTGGTATCCTCCATTTTGATACAAGTAAAATATAAGAATATATTTTACTTGTATGTATGTGTATGTAATATATGTGTGTATACACACACACCCTATTATTATTATATACACATATATATTACATAC
>NC_134355.1:235706020-235708520 GCF_048569485.1 Anomaloglossus baeobatrachus
AAATCAAAAAGGGGGCACGACAAGAGAGCTGCCAGCTCTGACGTCCTTCGAATAGAAGTGATGGCAACGAGGAACACCACCTTCCAAGACAGGTGAGAAAGGGAAGAATCCCGCAAGGGCTCGAAGGGGGGACCCTGAAGCGACCCTAGGACTAGATTAAGGTCCCACGGTTCTAGAGGCCGACGATACGGCGGGGCCAGGTGGGCCACTCCCTGGATGAAAGTCTTAACCTGTGGACGAGAGGCCAGTGTCTTCTGAAACAGGATTGACAAAGCCGATACCTGGCCCTTTAGTGTTGCGAGCGAGAGACCCGCATCTAGGCCTGACTGCAAGACTGCCAATAGGGAAGGAAGGGAGAAGGCGAGAGGAGAAGAAATGCTGTGCTCTTCACACCACCTGAAGACCTTCCACGTGTGGTAGTATATTCTTGATGAAGATGGCTTCCTGGCCCTAATCATGGTCTGTATCACTCTTGAAGAAAAACCAGCCTGAGCTAGAACCCAGGATTCAATGGCCAGGCCGTCAAATTTAGGACCTTTGAGTTCTGATGGAAAAGAGGTCCCTGCTGCAGGAGATCTGGACGATCTGGAAGACGCCACGGAGCGTCTGCGAGGAGCTGAGTGAGTTCCGCGAACCATGCTCGCCTGGGCCAGTCCGGAGCCACTAGGATGACTGTTATTCCTTCTGCCTTGATCTTCTTGAGGACCCTCGGGATCAGAGGGAGCGGAGGGAAGATGTACGGGAGACTGAACTGGCTCCATGACAGGGTGAGGGCGTCGACTCCTAAAGCCAAGTGGTCGCGGCATCACGCTACAAATTGAGGAACCTGACAGTTGAACCGGGAGGCCATTAGGTCCACATCCGGAACTCCCCATCTGTCGCAGATCTGGTTGAAGACTTCCCAGTTGAGGGACCATTCTCCGGAGGCGAGGCCTTCCCTGCTGAGGAAGTCCGCCGCCCAATTGTCCACGCCTGGGATGTGTACCGCTGAGATCAGGGAGTGATGACACTCGGCCCAGTGCAAAATCTTCCTGACTTCTCGCATCGCCCCGACACTTCTTGTGCCGCCTTGTTGGTTGATGTACGCCACCGTCGTCGCATTGTCCGACTGGATCCTGACCGGGCAACCCTTTACTAGGTGCCGAAACTGCTGCAAGGCTAGCCGGATGGCTCTTATCTCCAGAAGGTTGATCGGGAGACAACTCTCCCGCGGTGTCCATCGGCCTTGCGCTGTGTGATGCCGAAACACTGCCCCCCAGCCCTGGAGACTGGCGTCGGTGGTCACTATCTTCCAGTGGAGCGGGAGGAATGGCCTTCCTGACGCGAGGTTGCGTTGATTGATCCACCAACGGAGGGAGTGGCGGGTCTCCGGCAAAAGATGAAACCTGCGGTCCAGAGAAAAGGGAGATCTGTCCCACTTCTTCAGCAAGGCCAGCTGGAGGTGCCGGAGGTGGAACTGTGCAAAGGGTACCGCTTCCATCGCCGCCACCATACGACCGAGGACTCGCATGCCGAACCTGATAGAAACTTGGCGCTGACGCCGGAGAGCGCGGAGGCCTCGTTGCAGGGAGGACATCTTCTCCTGTGTGAGGAAAACTCGCCCTTGGGTGGTATCGAATACCATGCCTAAAAAGGTGATCCGTCGGGCCGGGGTCAGAGAGGACTTTTTCCGATTGATCAGCCACCCTAACCGTGAAAGGGTGTCGATCGTGACCTGAACCCAAAGACGACAGTCTTCGAAAGAAGAACCTTTGATCAACATATCGTCCAAGTACGGGATGACCATAACACCCCTGGAATGTAGGACGCACATGGCAGCCGCCATGATCTTCGTAAAGACTCTGGGGGCGGATGCGAGGCCGAAAGGAAGAGCCGTGAACTGGAAGTGACATTCCGCTATCGCGGAGGAACTGTTGGTGAGAGGTGGCTATAGGGACGTGAAGATAGGCGTCTTGAATATCCAGCGATGCCAGGAATTCGCCGACCTCCATGGACGCGATCACGGACCGGAGTGACTCCATTCGAAACGGCCGAGGCCTCACCGACCTTAGAAGCTTTAGATCGAGGACGGGGCGGACAGAGCCGTCCTTCTTGGGGACCACGAAAAGGTTGGAATAGAACCCCTTGAAACGTTCTGCGGGACAGACTGGTACCACGACTCCGGCTTGGAGGAGGGAGTCTATGGAGTGAAAGAACGCGCGAGCCCGCGCGGGAGACTCGGGAGGGCGAGATAGGAAAAAACGTCTCGGTGGCTTTGGCTCGAATTCTATTTTGTAGCCTGAGGTGATGATCTCTCTGACCCAGGCATCGGCGGTCAGGGGGATCCACACATGCTGGAAACGAGACAGACGCCCTCCCACGAGTCTGGCGCTGTTGCGCGCCGACCGCGAGTCATTTGGAGGAGCGACGGCGGTAACCGGAAGACGATTTCGTGGACTGGCGGGGACGTGAACGCCAGGCGGGATTGGTCTTGAATGACGGGGTCCTCCTGTCTCTCGGA
>NC_134355.1:235713520-235741925 GCF_048569485.1 Anomaloglossus baeobatrachus
TTGGAGTAGCAAAATCAACAGTCGGGTACATTCTGAGAAAAAAGGAATTGACTGGTGAGCTTGGGAACTCAAAAAGGCCTGGGCGTCCACGGATGACAACAGTGGTGGATGATCGCCGCATACTTTCTTTGGTGAAGAAGAACCAGTTCACAACATCAACTGAAGTCCAGAACACTCTCAGTGAAGTAGGTGTATCTGTCTCTAAAGCTGGTGTCACACATAACGACGACGACAACGACGTCGCTGCTACGTCACCATTTTCTGTGACGTTGCAGCGACGTCCCATCGCTGTCGCTGTGTGTGACATCCAGCAACGACCTGGCCCCTGCTGTGAGGTCGCCGGTCGTTGCTGAATGTCCAGCTTCATTTTTTGGTCGTCACTCTCCCGCTGTGACACACACATCGCTGTGTGTGACAGCGAGAGAGCGACGAAATGAAGCGATCAGGAGCTGGCACTGGCAGCTGCGGTAAGCTGTAACCAGCGTAAACATCGGGTAACCAAGGGAAGACCTTTCCCTAGTTACCCGATGTTTACGCTGGTTACCGGCCTCCGCTCTTGCTGCCAGTGCCGGCTCCTGCACTGTGACATGTGGCTGCAGTATGCATCGGGTAATTAACCCGAAGTATACTGTAGCAAGGAGAGCAAGGAGCCAGCGCTAAGCAGTGCGCGCGGCTCCTTGCTCTCTGCACTGTGACATGTAGCTGCAGCACACATCGGGTTAATTAACCCGATGTGTACTGTACCTAGGAGAGCAAGGAGCCAGCGCTAAGCGCGGCTCCCTGCTCTCTGCACATGCAGCACAGCGACGTTATGATCGCTGCTTCTGCTGTGTTTGACAGCTAAGCAGCGATCATAACAGCGACTTACAAGGTCGCTGTTACGTCACCGAAAATGGTGACGTAACAGCGACGTCGTTGTCGCTGTCGCTTAGTGTGACACCAGCTTTAGTCAACAGTAAAGAGAAGACTCCATGAAAGTAAATACAAAGGGTTCACATCTAGATGCAAACCATTCATCAATTCCAAAAATAGACAGGCCAGAGTTAAATTTGCTGAAAAACACCTCATGAAGCCAGCTCAGTTCTGGAAAAGTATTCTATGGACAGATGAGGCAAAGATCAACCTGTACCAGAATGATGGGAAGAAAAAAGTTTGGAGAAGAAAGGGAACGGCACATGATCCAAGGCACACCACATCCTCTGTAAAACATGGTGGAGGCAACCTGATGGCATGGGCATGCATGGCTTTCAATGGCACTGAGTCACTTGTGTTTATTGATGACATAACAGCAGACAAGAGTAGCCGGATGAATTCTGTAGTGTACCGGGATATACTTTCAGCCCAGATTCAGCCAAATGCCGCAAAGTTGATCGGACGGCGCTTCATAGTACAGATGGACAATGACCCCAAGCATACAGCCAAAGCTACCCAGGAGTTCATGAGTGCAAAAAAGTGGAACATTCTGCAATGGCCAAGTCAATCACCAGATCTTAACCCAATTGAGCATGCATTTCACTTGCTCAAATCCAGACTTAAGACGGAAAGACCCACAAACAAGCAAGACCTGAAGGCTGCGGCTGTAAAGGCCTGGCAAAGCATTAAGAAGGAGGAAACCCAGCGTTTATTGATGTCCATGGGTTCCAGACTTAAGGCAGCGATTGCCTCCAAAGGATTCACAACAAAATATTGAAAATAAAAATATTTTTTTTGGGTTTGGTTTATTTGTCCAATTACTTTTGACCTCCTAAAATGTGGAGTGTTTGTAAAGAAATGTGTACAATTCCTACAATTTCTATCAGATATTTTTGTTCAAACCTTCAAATTAAACGTTACAATCTGCACTTGAATTCTGTTGTAGAGGTTTCATTTCAAATCCAATGTGGTGGCATGCAGAGCCCAACTCGCGAAAATTGTGTCACTGTCCAAATATTTCTGGACCTAACTGTACACATTATATATATATATATATATATATATATATATATATATATATATATATATATATATATATATATATATATATATATATATATATATATATATATATATATATATTTTATATATATTTTACACACACACATATATACATATATATTACATACACATAATTATATATATATATATATGTGTATGTAATATATATGTATATATGTGTGTAAAATATATATATATATATATATATATATATATATATATATATATATATATATATATATACATATACATATATATATATATATATATACATATACATACACACACACACACACACACACACACACACACACACACACACACATACACATACACATACACACACACACACACACATATATACACATACATACGTGCTCCATACCCCATGCTGCGCACTCCCCATCGTGCTCCATCCCCCATGCTGCGCACTCCCCATCGTGCTCCATCCCCCATACTATAATAGTTCTCCTATTATACGCAGAGAGGAGTATAATAGGAGGACTATAAAAGGAGGAGTAGTCCTGGGGGGAGAGGAGTATAATGCCGGCTCCCTGCACATGTGTACTGGGAGCCGGTGTACGCTGGTAACTATGATACACATTAAGGTCCCTTAGTTACCCGATGTGTATAATTGTTACCAGCGTTCACCGGCTCCATCACGATCCCAGCAGCGTTCATATATATATGAACGCATGGGGGATGGAGCACGATGGGGAGGGGGGGGGGGGGGAGCGCAGCATGGGGGATGGAGCACGATGGGGGGGTGCACACCTCCCCCACTGCACAACACCACACACACACACTGGGAACCACAAACACCGCCCTACACAGACACCCACCACACAAACAGCGCGGCACACACAAATATACGCACATGCCGCACAACACACACATTGCACAAAACATACCTCCCACCAAAACACACACACCCCGAACATGTACAGCGCCCTACACAAACACTTGGTAACTACACACAACATCTATATCTATATCTCTATATATCTATATCTATATCTACACATACATAATATACATACATATATACATACATATACACATACGTACACATACATACATTCATATACACATATATATTCATATACAGTGCCTACAAGTAGTATTCAACCCCCTGCAGATTTAGCAAGTTTGATAAGATGCAAATAAGTTAGAGCCTGCAAACTTCAAACAAGAGCAGGATTTATTAAAAGATGCATAAATCTTACAAACCAACAAGTTATGTTGCTCAGTTAAATTTTAATACATTTTCAACATAAAAGTGTGGGTCAATTATTATTCAACCCCTAGGTTTAATATTTTGTGGAATAACCCTTGTTTGCAATTACAGCTAATAATCATCTTTTATAAGACCTGATCAGGCCGGCACAGGTCTCGGGAGTCATCTTGGCCCACTCCTCCATGCAGATCTTCTCCCAAGTTATCTAGGTTCTTTGGGTGTCTCATGTGGACTTTAATCTTGAGCTCCTTCCACAAGTTTTCAATTGGGTTAAGGTCAGGAGACTGACTAGGCCACTGCAACACCTTGATTTTTTCCCTCTTGAACCAGGCCTTGGTTTTCTTGGCTGTGTGCTTTGGGTCGTTGTCTTATTGGAAGATGAAATGATGACCCATCTTAAGATCCTTGATGGAGGAGCGGAGGTTCTTGGCCAAAATCTCCAGGTAGGCCGTGCTATCCATCTTCCCATGGATGCGGACCAGATGGCCAGGCCCCTTGGCTGAGAAACAGCCCCACAGCATGATGCTGCCACCACCATGCTTGACTGTAGGGATGGTATTCTTGGGGTCGTATGCAGTGCCATCCAGTCTCCAAACGTCACGTGTGTGGTTGGTACCAAAGATCTCGATCTTGGTCTCATCAGACCAGAGAACCTTGAACCAGTCTGTCTCAGAGTCCTCCAAGTGATCATGAGCAAACTGTAGACGAGCCTTGACATGACGCTTTGAAAGTAAAGGTACCTTACGGGCTCGTCTGGAACGGAGACCATTGCGGTGGAGTACGTTACTTATGGTATTGACTGAAACCAATGTCCCCACTGCCATGAGATCTTCCCGGAGCTCCTTCCTTGTTGTCCTTGGGTTAGCCTTGACTCTTCGGACAAGCCTGGTCTCGGCACGGGTGGAAACTTTCAAAGGCTGTCCAGGCCGTGGAAGGCTAACAGTAGTTCCATAAGATGCTCCCAACAGTAGAGACAGGTAGGCCCAACTCCTTGGAAAGGGTTTTGTACCCTTGCCAGCCTTGTGACCCTCCACGATCTTGTCTCTGATGGCCTTGGAATGCTCCTTTGTCTTTCCCATGTTGACCAAGTATGAGTGCTGTTCACAAGTTTGGGGAGAGTCTTAATTAGTCAGAAAAGGCTGGAAAAAAAAAGAGAATTTTGTTTACTTACCGTAAATTCTTTTTCTTATAGTTCCGACATGGGAGACCCAGACCATGGGTGTATAGCTTCTGCCTCCGGAGGACACACAAAGTACTACACTAAAAAGTGTAGCTCCTCCCTCCTAGCATATACACCCCCCTGGATAACCAAATATAGCCAGTTTAGTGCAAAAGCTGAAGGAGGACATCCACCCACAAGTAGAGATAGAGCAAAACCCGGAACAACCGGAACCTCTGTCTACAACAACAGCCGGTGAAAACACACGGAACAAGAAAACTGCCAACAGGCAACAGGGAGGGTGCTGGGTCTCCCATGTCGGAACTATAAGAAAAAGAATTTACGGTAAGTAAACAAAATTCTCTTTTTCTTCATCGTTCCTTATGGGAGATCCAGACCACGGGACGTCTCAAAGCAATCCATGGGTGGGAATAAACAGAAAACTGAGAAGTAGGCAAAACCTAACTTCACAAATGGGCGACAGCCGCCTGAAGGATGCGTCTGCCCAAGCTCGCATCTGTCGAAGCATGAGTATGCACTTGGTAGTGCTTCGAAAAGGTATGCAGACTGGACCAAGTGGCAGCCTGACAGACCTGCTGAGCCGTAGCCTGGTGCCTGAAAGCCCAAGAGGCACCGACAGCTCTGGTCGAGTGTGCCTTGATCCCCGGCGGGGGAGGCACTTGAGTACACTGGTAGGCATCGGAAATGGCCGACCTAATCCAGCGAGCTAGGGTCGGCTTAGAAGCCGAGAGGACCTTACGCTGACCAGTGATCAGCACAAAGAGAGAGGTGCACCGCCTAAGAGCAGCGGTGCGAGACACAGATCCGGAGCGCCCGCACCAGATCCAGAGTATGCAACGCTTTTTCAAAAGCAATGAACAGGAGCCGGACAAAAGGAAGGCAGGGAAATATCCTGGTTAAGGTGGAAAGGAGATACCACCTTAGGAAGAAAGTCCGGAGACGGACGAAGAACCACCTTGTCTTGGTGAAAAACCAAAAAAGGTGACTCCGAGGAGAGCGCAGCCAAATCAGAGACTCTCCTGAGGGAAGTTATGGCCACTAGAAGACCACTTTCT
This sequence comes from Anomaloglossus baeobatrachus, assembly GCF_048569485.1. Taxonomy (NCBI): domain Eukaryota; kingdom Metazoa; phylum Chordata; class Amphibia; order Anura; family Aromobatidae; genus Anomaloglossus; species Anomaloglossus baeobatrachus. The sequence continues at coordinate 235,718,967 of NC_134355.1, forward strand.
GTGAAAGACGAGACAAAGAAACCTCCCTAAGTGGCTCAAAAGGGGGTTTCTGCAAGGCCGTGAGGACCAGATTAAGGTCCCAGGGATCCAGAGGCCGCCGGTAAGGCGGAATGATGTGAGATGCACCCTGCATGAAGGTGCGCACCTGATCCAGCCGGGCGATACGCCGCTGGAACAACACTGACAGAGCCGAGACCTGTCCCTTGAGGGAATTAAGGGATAGTCCTAGCTGCAGACCAGACTGCAGGAAGGACAGAAGGGTCGGCAGGGAAAAAGGCCAAGGGGCATGGCCGGAAGAACGACACCAGGACAGGAAAATTCTCCAAGTTCTGTGGTAAATTTTGGCCGAGGAAGACTTTCGAGCCTGAGTCATAGTGGAGATGACTTCGGGAGGAATGCCGGAAGCAGTCAGGATCCAGGACTCAAGAACCACGCCGTCAATTTGAGAGCCGCAGAATTCTGGCGGAAAAACAGACCTTGTGAGAGAAGGTCTGGGCGGTCCGGGAGATGCCACGGCACCTCTACGGACAGACGGAGCAGGTCTGGGTACCAAGCTCGCCTGGGCCAGTCCGGAGCAATGAGTATGACCAGACGGCCCTCCATTCTGATCTTGCGCAGGACTCTGGGCAAGAGCGCTAGAGGGGGAAACACGTAAGACAGACGGAACTGGGACCAATCCTGAACCAGCGCGTCCGCTGCAAAGGCCTGAGGATCGTGGGAGCGAGCCACGTAAACCGGGACCTTGTTGTTGTGCCGGGATGCCATTAGATCCACTTCCGGAGTGCCCCACTTGCGGCAGATCGACCGGAACACTGCCGGATGCAGAGCCCACTCGCCGTTGTCCACGGTTTGACGGCTGAGATAATCTGCCTCCCAGTTTTCTACGCCTGGGATGTGGACTGCGGATATGGTGGACTTTGAGTCCTCCGTCCACTGAAGGATGCGTTGAACCTCCAACATTGCCAGGCGGCTGCGAGTCCCGCCCTGGTGATTGATATAGGCAACTGCTGTCGCGTTGTCCGACTGGACTCGAATGTGCTTGCCCGCCAACAGGTGGTGAAAGGCTACGAGAGCTAAGAGCACAGCTCTGATTTCCAGCACATTGATCGAGAGGGCTGATTCGGACGGAGTCCAAGTGCCCTGTGCTCGGTGGTGGAGAAATACTGCTCCCCAGCCGGATAGACTGGCATCCGTGGTGAGGATCACCCAGGACGGGGCCAGGAAGGAGCGTCCCTGAGACAGAGAGAGGGGTCGAAGCAGGTAAGGAATCACTGCCAACACCTGGAGGTGCAGAACCGCAACCACTGCTGCCATGACCTTGGTAAATACTCGAGGGGCCGTGGCTAACCCGAAGGGGAGAGCCACGAATTGGAAATGTTCCTCTCCGATTGCAAAACGTAGCCAACGCTGGTGTGAAACTGCAATTGGCACATGCAGATAGGCATCTCTGATGTCGACGGATGCCAGGAAATTTCCTTGGGTCATTGAGGCAATGACTGATCGCAGAGACTCCATGCGAAAGTGCCGCACCTGAACATGCTTGTTGAGAAGCTTGAGATCCAGGATGGGCCGGAAGGAACCGTCCTTTTTGGGGACTAGGAAGAGATTTGAGTAAAAACCTATGAACCGTTCCCTGGCGAGAACCGGTACAATCACTCCGCTGGCCTGCAAGGATGCCACGGCCTGAGAGAAGGCGGCGGCCTTGGAGCAGGGGGGAGTTGACAGAAAAAAATCTGTTTGGCGGGCTGGAAGAGAACTCTATCCTGTAGCCGTGGGAGATGATATCCCGCACCCACTGATCGGAGACGTGTTGAAACCACACGTCGCCAAAGTGGGAGAGCCTGCCACCGACCAAGGACGTTGCTGGCTCGGCCAGATAGTCAAGAGGAGGCTGCCTTAGTGGCAGCAGCTCCTGCGGACGCGGCTTCTTGCGCCAGGTGGGCTTCTGGTCCTTGGCTGAGTGGACGAGGCCGAGGGCTTAGAGGACGACCAGTTAGAGGAACGAAAGGAACGAAACCTCGACTGGTTCCTGCCCTGGACAGGTTTCCTGGTTTTAGTCTGTGGCAAGGAAGTACTCTTCCCGCCAGTAGCCTCCTTAATTATTTCATCCAGTTGTTCACCGAACAGCCTGGACCCAGCAAATGGGAGCCCAGCAAGGTACTTCTTTGAGGAAGCATCTGCCTTCCACTGTCGAAGCCACAAGATCCTGCGGATAGCGAGGGAATTAACGGAGGCCACCGCAGTGCGGTGAGAGGCCTCCAGCATGGCAGACATGGCGTAGGCTGAAAAGGCTGAAGCCTGGGAAGTTAAGGCAACCAATTCAGGCATAGAGTCCCTAGTGAGGGAATGCATCTCCTCTAGGGAAGCAGAGATGGCTTTGAGAGCCCACACTGCTGCAAAGGATGGGGAGAACGAGGCCCCTGCCGCCTCATAGACAGACTTGGCCAGGAGGTCAACCTGGCGGTCAGTGGGATCCTTAAGTGAGGTGCCATCAGCCGCAGATACAACTGTCCGGGCTGAGAGTCTAGACACCGGAGGGTCTACCTTTGGTGAGTGAGCCCACTCCTTGACCACCTCTGGTGGAAAAGGATAACGGTCATCAGAACCACGCTTTGGGAAGCGTTTGTCAGGACAGGCTCTGGGCTTGGACACAGTGGCTTGAAAACTGGAGTGGTTAAAGAACACACTCCTTGTTCTCTTAGGCAAGGTAAACTGGTGCTTTTCTGCCAGAGAGGGTTGCTCCTCTGATACTGGCGGATTGAGGTCCAGTACAGAATTAATGGACGCAATCAAATCACTCACATCTGCATCACCCTCGGTCAGATCAATGGGGCACATGGAGGTTGCGTCCGAGCCCCCAGTAAAGATATCCTCCTCGTCCTGCGGGTCGGCTCGTGAATCGGAGCCGCGGGACGAGGAAGGAGAGGGATCCCTGCGTCTCCTCTTAGGAGGACGGGGTCTGGGAGCAGATGAAGAATCCTCTGTGAGCTCTGCAGAGCGAGCCGAAGCAGCAGAGGCGCCCTGAGAAGGGGGCTGATGCAAGGTTAGCAGAGTCCGGGACAGCTGTCCCATGGAGTCGGCGAAGGACTTCGAAAACAATTCTACCCAAGCCGGGGGTTCAGCCACCGGGGCCGGAGCAGCCGGAGGGACCACTGGGGAGACTCCAGGCTGAGGCACCACCATGTTAGAGCAGGCATCACAATGAGGATATGTGCTCGGTTCAGGCAGTACGAGCTTACATGCAGTGCATATTGAGTATAGCCTTGCAGCCTTGCTCCTAGTGTGAGACATGCTGCTGAGGTGGAGGCTCTGCAGTAAAGAATACACTCCTTCAGAATGACCCCCAGAGAGTGTATAAGAAAGTCCACAAACCAGGTTGTGGCTTACAGACCGTTTTGTGTGCCCTCCGGATTCCACAGCTCGGACCCCCAGACAGGTTGCAGAGATGCAGCAGCCAGTGCCGATCAGTGTGAGAACGCTGATAAAATGGCGCCGGAGTGAGGAGGGGGGGCGGGGCCTAGTCCAAGAGCGGGAACCGGAGGGCCAAGGGGATATACAGGGGAGGGGAACCTCTCCTCAGAGAGGAGTGTCCTCCCCTGTGCTGAACGGCCGGTGGGTGGCGCCGCACTGTCCCTCTGCATGACTGACATGCAGGGGCAGTGAAAACGAAACTAGGCCGCAGCCGAAGCCGGGGCCTAAATTTTACAATGCGGCCGGCGCTCAGGCACCCTCGGCGCGGTTCTCTGGTGAAAACCGGAGAACCGGCCGGAAATGTCACAAAGGTTACAAAACACACTCTCCCCAACATTAAAGTACAAGGGACCCCCCTGACAATAACGTCTCAATACTTAGCTTGTGAGACGCAGGGCCAGGTCCCTGAGGGATGAGTGCTCCGTCCGGCAGGGTCCTGAAAGGGCTGCGGATGGAGACCGGTCTCCTGCAAAGCAGTGAGAACCGTGCTGGCTCCCACTTCAAGCCAGAGCCCGAGGGATGGTGAAGGAGCGTGGCATATAAGGCTCCAGCCTTGAAATCAACCTTAACAACACCGCCGACACAGTGGGGTGAGAAGGGACATGCCGGGAGTCCAGGCTTGGACCCGCTTTTCTTCAAACTCTTTAAAATGAAAATCAGATGAGAATGCATGAATGTGGATGTGTGCCTCCTGAACACAAAGCATTGAACTGGCTATATTTGGTTATCCAGGGGGGTGTATATGCTAGGAGGGAGGAGCTACACTTTTTAGTGTAGTACTTTGTGTGTCCTCCGGAGGCAGAAGCTATACACCCATGGTCTGGGTCTCCCATAAGGAACGATGAAGAAAGAATTAATCCAAACATGTGAAGCTCATTGTTCTTTGTGCCTGAAATACTTCTTAATACTTTAGGGCAGGGGTCGGGAACCTATGGCTCGCGAGCCAGATATGGCTCTTTTGATGGCCGTATCTGGCTCGCAGACAGGGCTCCTACCTGTCTATGGGAAGGATCAGGGCCGGCGCCAGCACCCGGCTACTCAGGGTGCCCCGGTGGCCGCGCTGTCACCGCCCCCCGCCGAGGATCGAGCTTTCAATTGCATCGGCATCGCAGGTGCCGATACAATTGAGAGCAATGATGAGAGAGTGAGCGGCGCGCTCTCTCTCTTATCATTCTCCCTGCTGTGACTGTCGGCGTTCTTCTGACAGCTCTGCAGCGAGCGCGGTGACGTCATCACTGCGCGCCTGCTGAGAGGTCAGCGAGCGACAGCAATGGACGATGCGCCGAGGAGACCGGATCAGCGGGGGAACGAGAAGTGAGCCGCCCCTCTACTGACACTGGGCTCCCCTGACTCACAGGCCGGCCACTACACAGCGGCACTAGTACACATAGGGGCCCGGCAGCCGCTCTGCGTCTATGTGTAGTGCTGCTGTGTAGTGGCCGAACTGTGAGTCAGGGGAGCCCAGTGTCAGTAGAGGGGCCCCTGACCTGGAGAGGCCACCAGCCATGTCTGTCGCTGCAGGAGTGCTAGTCCTGACCTGCACAGCAGACGGAATCTCCATCCTGCAGGACCTGCGATGATGTCACGCCCATGTGACTGTGTGGGAGGAGACACAGGATGCCGGGCAGAAAGCAAGAGAACTGAATCCTGAAGGAGATTTGGACACATGACTGGTAATAAGAAAAGAGGGGACATGAGGGTGAGGGGGGCTGCAGGGTGAGGGGCATATGAGGGCTGCAGACTGTGACAGAAGCATGTGAAGGGGTGCAGAGTGTTTGAGAGGGGTAAGTTGGGGTACAGGCAGGGTGAGATATGTGAGCAGGGTGTGTGAGATATGGGGGTGTATTGTGTGTGATATGGGGGGTGCAGGCTGTATGGGAAGCAGGGTATGTGACATATGGGGGTGTAGTGTGTGAGATCTGGGGGGTGCAGGCTGTATGGGAAGCAGTGTGTGTGTGTGTGTGTGGGATATGGGGGGTGCAGGCCGTATGGGGAGCAGTGTGTGTGTGTGTGTGTCATATGGGGGGTGCAGGCTGTATGGGAAGCAGGGTGTGAGAGATATGGGGGTGTAGGCTGTATGGGAAGCAGGGTGTGTGAGATATGGGGGTGTAGTGTGTGTGATATGGGGGTGCAGGCTGTATGGGGAGCAGGGTATGCGACATATGGGGGTGTAGTGTGTGGGATATGGGGGGTGCAGGCTGTATGGGGAGCAGTGTGTGTGTGTGATATGGGGGGTGCAGGCTGTATGGGGAGCAGTGTGTGTGTGATATGGGGGGGTGCAGGCTGTATGGGAAGCAGGGTGTCTGGGCCACTGACAGATACAATTGCTCCAGCGGTCACTTAGTACACAAAGGAGTGTTCCTCTCTGCTGCACTAAGCCACCGCTGGACCTAAACAATAATTCGCTGTAAAATAATAAAATAGATAATTGACATAACTGACAATGCGTTGTGTGACATGTCCAATATTCCAGCTTCTTTCTTCTGCGAATGCCTCAAAGCTGGCATTCTCTCAACATCAGGTGGGAAGAATGCCAGCTTCCAGTCATGCGCAGGAAAAAGAAGAAGCCAGACTGCTGGACTGATGTCATGCATCGCAAGTTCACAATGTAAGTTATTTATTTGATTTTTTTACTGCTAATTACCATTGTTTCAGTCCAGTTGTGGCTTTATACAGCAGGGAGGAGCATTCCTTGCTGTACTAAGTGAACATTGGAGCGATTGATCTGTCAATGGCCCTTTAAACATATTGTACGGCTCTCGCGGAATTATATTTCAAAATATGTGGCGTTTACGGCTCTTAGCCAAAAAGGTTCCTGACCCCTGCTTTAGGGGAACTAAACAGAATTCTGGTGGTTTGAGGGGTTGAATAATAAAATGACCCTCTGAATAAACTTTTCACAATTTAAAAAAAAAAAAAATAAAAAAAGAAAATCACATTCTTTTTTGCTGCAGTGCATTTCACACTTCCAGGCTGATCTACAGTCCAAATGTCACAATGCCAAGTTAATTCCGAATGTGTAAACCTGCTAAATCTGCAGGGGGTTGAATACTACTTGTAGGCACGGGATAATATATAAAATATATTATATATTATATATATATCCGGGATTGGCATCTGCACCGTTGCAGCTACAGCCAACAAATTTTGCACACTCACACTTCTGCACCCCGAGAGCGTCATAGACTATGTTTTGAGGGGAAATTTTAACCCCGCTCTTTAAAGTTATTCACCAAAAAACCTGCCTCCATTAAAGCTAATGGAGCTGGGAGCCACAGTGCAGCCAGAACTTCAGAAGAATGGGCGTGGCTGCGCCCATATATGGAATGTTGGCGTGTCACAATGCAGCCAGGGAAAGAGACAGACAGATATACACATATTAGAGATATAGAGATATATATATATATATATATATATATATATATATATATATATATATATATATATATATATATATATATATATATATATATATTATGAGCTTGTAACCTGTGAAATCGTAATGACCTGGAAAATCATATTGCCAGATCAATTTTAGTGTACAGTGCACATGGTAAATAGGAGAACAAAAACTAAAAAACACATTGTGGAATTGCACTTTTTTGCAATTTCAAACGCACTTGGGACTTATTCCCCCACTTTCCAGTGCATCACATTATCACCTGATTTGGGTCATTGAAAAGTTCAGCTTAGCCCACACAAACCAATGTGGACTATACGGCTATGAGGACCTGACAAAAAAAAAGCTATAGCGCTTGGAAGAATAGAAGGAAAAAAAAAAAAAAATTGCCAGATTGTGAAGGGGTTAAAGGATGTAGAAATTAACCTGAAAGTAAATCAGCACACACTGATTGGTGCCATCAGCACTAATATCTACTGACATGTTCCGTGGTCCTAGTGTAGGGACATTTGAGGTAAACAGGGTTTCCACACGAGGAAACAAAGAAGAAATGAAGCATAATCACAGTGATGATGCAGTGGGATCGCACAGGGAATACACGATTACTGGAAACACATCTAAGGCTGCTTTCACACTTGCGTTCAGCGCAATCCGCCGCTATGGACAATAGCGCAGTCCGTTAACACCTTGCGCTATTCTCCATAGACTTGTATTGACGACGCACTGTAACGCAAGTGCCTACGTTGCATCCGCTGGACGACGTTGAGTCATTATTTTGACACTGTGTGGGGATGAGGGAACGCTACCATGTAGCGGTTTTTGGGTCGTTAGACAATCATTAGACACCTTGGCGGATTCTATGGTGGCGGATTTCGCCGCAGTGAGCTAAGTGGGGGAATCCGCTGCCGGATTCAGTCACGTTCTACTGAGCATACTCAGCATGTCCAGCAGAAACATCTAAATCATTTAAAATCACTCCTGGTCTCTGTTGGTCGGTCTCTCACCCCCTCTCTCATACTCACCGATCACTGGCGCGGCACTGCACAGCTGTAACACTGCTCTGGTGGCTTCTCCTGCTTTTAAAAATGCCGGCCGCTCATTATTCCAACTAATATTCCCTGATCCCCCCGCCCACCGGCGCCTATAATTGGTTGCTGTCAGACCCGCACCCATGCTGAGTGACAGCTGTCTCACTGCAACCAATCACAGCCGTCGGTGGGCGGGTCTATGTAGTGTGGTACAATAAATAAATTTAAAAAAAAAAAAAAAAAAACGGAGTGCGGTCCCCCCAATTTTGATACCTGCCAGGGTAAAGCCACACGGCTGAAGGCTGCTATTCTCAGGATGCCTAAAAATATGAACCAGCATCTATTAGATGCGACAGTCCCAGGACTCTACCCGGCTCATCCTGAATTGCCCTGGTACGGTGGCAATCGGGGTAGTAAGGAGTTAGTGGCAGCAGCCCTAGGTTGATCATGACAGGCGTCTATGAGACCCCCCCAGGATTAACCTGTAAGTGAAAGTAAATAAACACAAACACCCGAAAAAACACTATTTGGAAGACAAAAAAAAAAAACAAAAAAAAAACCTCACCACTTTATTAATCTCCACATACCCCTTCAAGGTCCGACGTAAGCCACACGAGGAACCGCGACGCATCCAGCTCTGCTACATGAAGCTGACAGGAGCAGCAGTAATACACCGCCGCTCTATCAGCTCCACGCAGCAGCTTGAGTGAGCTGCGAAATCAGCTTTGCCCTCATTCAGGGTACCCACGGCCACCACTTTCAGGTGGAGGACTTCAGCTGTGGCTGCGGGTCACCGGAGTGACGGCACCGCTGATCGCACGGCTCACTGTGGTCACTCAGGGGATTTGTGTGTCTCTCTCTCTCGGCAAAAAAATTACAAAAAAAAAAAAAAAACACTTTCACAGGGATCAGTTACCTTTATTAGCATACTATGTGCAACGTATCAGTCACATGCGTCACATGCGACGGATGCCTCACAACGCAAGTGTGTAAGCAGCCTAACAGGTTTAGTAGGGGTGAATTTCACGATCTTTCACCTTCTTTGCATAATCTGAGATTAAGCACATTGGGATGGCCTACCCATTGTAAAGGATCACCGCTTTATTCAGTACTCACCAGCATAATTATTGTCGCAATAAGTCTTGTTGGCTCAAACATCTTTTTAAGTTGCTTAAGTGGACCCATAAGAAAACATGTGCTGGAACAACAAAATAAAGTAGAATTAGAAACCACCCAAAATAGAAAATTTTAGTCCGACATTTTTTGGCACACTTCCTATAACTAGGGAAATGTAGTTGTTACAAATGCATTGCCTAGTACTTCTTTATGTTCAGAGCATGGGGAAGGAGAGAGGGGGAAGCTCACCAGGTTCTCTGCAAACCCCACTGATTCACGGACGTGGCTGGCCACCACATATAGACGAGTAAGGAAGGAAATACAGCATCAAGTTCTTCCTCAAAAGTGGTATCCAACTTTATTACAAAATCATGCGTACAAATTTTTTTTAAAACAAATGCATGATACAGGCCAACGCAGGGCCCACGCCTTACGCGTTTCGGATTGCTCTTTAGTCATAGGCATACAGAAATTAAACAAAATGAATGAAAATGAAAACAAAAAAAAAAAACCACATTTATAACACATCACATCCTGCACACATGAATGAATAATCAATTAATTGGTTGATTATAATACACACTTTTAACCCTTATATGTCAAAGTAGAAAGATTTCGCCAATGGACTTCTAGGAAAAACATAATTCACATACAGTGGAACCTTGGTTAACGAGAACAATCCGTTCTGGGAGTGTACTTGTTGACCAAGTTACTCGTTCAGCAAAGCAAGATTTCCCATAGGAAATCATTGCAATGCAGACAATTCGTTCCACAACTTGTTAAATGTCTCATCCTGATCCCTTATTGTGTCATTCCACACATGCACAAACACACACAAACACGTACAAACACACACAAGCACAAACACATGCAAACTCACACAAACACGCACATATTATCCTCACCTTACCTTCCGTTCCCTCGCTGGCCTCCTGGGACTTGCTGTTCTCCGGTACGGGCTGTGTATCGGAGTACCATAACGACGAGGGAGGAACATCCGCTGCCAGAGCGCTGATGTCAAAGGCAGGAGACGCTTTCCTCTGATTGGCCAGCGCGCTTGCCTTTGAGTAGCGTCTGACAGGGGAAGTTCCTGCTTCGTCGCTATGGTTGCCGATGCACAGCCTGGAGTGGAGCGGCGAACTACAGGACCCAGGAGGCCGGCGATGGAACTGAAGGTACACATATGCTCACCTTACCTTCCGTTCCATCGCTGGCTTCCTGGGTCTTGTAGTTCGCCACGAGGACGTCTCGATGTACCGGCGGTGGAATGGAAGGTAAGGGGAGTATAATACTGTATGTGTGTATGTGTGGACTGCAAGTGCGGGTCAGAGCACGGTGGATGTACGGAACTGGAAGTGTGTGCGGTGAGGATTTTGCTCGAACTGCAAAGCTTTTTCGTAAACAGAGTTACAAATTTACAGAAAGCTTTGCTTGTTAAGCGAAATTCTCGTTAAGTGGGTTACTCATTAAGCGAGGTTCCACTGTATGTATCAAATACAAATAGGTACATTGAATACATGAAAAACTAACTACTGTACATATGATTTTTCATGAAAAGGACCATGTTATATAAATCGTATATAATATCTAGCCCATGTATCTATGGACAAAACATCTTAATATGTGCAACAACATGGAAAAAGAGACCAAAAAGTGATCATGTATATATAATTATATGGCATTAGATGCTCCAACAAATTCAAACATACAAGTTAAATATCCAATCAAGTCTAAACCATGATAGTTTCCTCCTACATCGCAAAGAAAATAATTTTCATATTTCCAACACAGTCATATCAGGCTATAAATGTAAGCTAATATCCTAGTACCCCAACTATAGAACCCCGTATTAGTCCCATTAACTATCATAGCATGAGGGGAAAAAAAAAAAAAAAAATTTAGATTTTTTATTTTATTATTTCTTTGTTGAGGATTATTATAGGTATATCAATTATATCAAAAGAAATTGTAAACCACTCCGATAATTAAGGCCCACAGGGAACCGTGCATTTAAACCTAGGATCCAATATGCTTCCCTTTCATACACTAACCATTCAATTTCCTCCTTGATAGCATCCTAAGGCGGGCTTTACACGCTGCGACATCGCTAGCAATTGCTAGCGATGTCGAGCGCGATAGCACCCGCCCCCGTCGTATGTGCGATATCTGGTGCTTGCTGCCGTAGCAAACATTATCGCTACGGTAGCTTCACATGCACATACCTGGGCAGCGACGTCGCTGTGACCGCCGAACAATCCCTCCTTCAAGGGGGAGGTACGTTCGGAGTCACCGCGACGTCACTAAGCGGCCGGCCAATAGAAGCGGAGGGGCGAAGATGGGCGGGACATCACATCCCGCCCACCTCCTTCCTTACGCATTGGCGGTGGACGCAGGTAAGGAGATGTTGTCGTTCCTGCGGCTTCACACACAGCGATGTATGGTTCTGCAGGAACGACGAACAACATCGTATATGCAGCAGTAATGACATTATGGAAATGAACGAAGTGACACAGATCAGCGATTTTTTTACGCTTTTGCGCTCGTTCATCATCGCACCTAAGATTTACACATTGCGATGTCGCTACCGGCGCCGGATGTGCGTCACTAACGACGTGACCCCCGACGATATATCGGTAGCGATGTCGCAACGTGTAAAGCCCGCCTTAGACTTTTCTCCAGTCTGAATTGTGATTTTGGCTTAAAAATGGAAATCTCAGAGTTCTGGTCACATGACACTCACAACCAGCAACCAAGAAACCCACTGACTTAGCATTCACTAGGTTTACAAAAAGGCGCTTATACAATGGGTGAAATAAGTATTGGACACATCAATTTTGTAAGTAAATCTATTTCTAAAGGTGCTATTGACATTAATAGCTCACCTGTAGTGATGGGCGAACGAGAGCCATCCCACTGCAACAAGGTGTACCCAGTCAGGATGGTCATACTCTATATTAAAACCTTATCCGTCAGTGACATCAGTGTAAATAATGGCAGAGAAGGACAAAACCGAAAATACTGCTCTGGTTTTTTTCAGTTCTTTTTGTACTTTGTACAAAAGGAGACATGGTCACACCTTCTCCCAGCTAGATATTGCTTCTAAATAGCAAAAAATAGATGCGATTCTGCAACACCGCTGTACGACCTGTTTACAATCCTGGGGAGGAGTGCATTAGAAGCAGTATTCCCTTAGTAAGGCTCTGGTCCTGGATGTTCGCTGATGAAACAGGATAGCTGTAGGTATGTGGAACAATACAGAAGAAAGTCCAATGGACCCGTGGAAGCGTGTTTAACGCGAAACGGCAGTCGTCCGTAAGTGATCCTGAACCCGGTCCAGTCACTGCTTTTTTAAATATGCACTGGTTAATTCAATAAAAAAAAAGGAAAGTTTTTTTTTACCGGAGATTCGGTGTGCCACTGGACTTTCTTCTATATGGTTCCACATTGCTTCTAAAAAGCATTTACTAGAATGGGAGGCAGATATGCAGTATCCAGCCGCGACCACTATTAGAAGATTGAGTAGCTCCGGAACTGAGCATTTCTGGTTGCCTTCTGCCACTGCCTGGACCGAGAACAGCTAAAAATCGGTGGGGTTGCGCGGTTTTGGACCCCGGCCGATCAAACATGGATAGCAGAGATAAACCTGAAACCTGGCTCACTATCTGGTTGGGTGCTCTGGAGAAAACAAGCCACTAAAAATAGAAATATGGCTTCGGCACACCTTGAAGAAAATAAGGCAGAAAGTCTTGGGTGGTGCTGAATGAGTTTTTATTGAATACAAAAAAAAAAAAAAAAAAGGTAAAAAGTCTGTCCCCACGTTTTGGTCCAATTAGGACCTTTCTCAAGGGTTCTATCAGACTAAAACATTAGGAATCAGTAATCAAATTGCACCAAAGGCGGAACCGCATGGGGTCATCATAAACATGAAGATGCTAGTTTTAGGTACTGTGTCCGGGTGGGAGCGTCCTGCCTTATTTTCTTCAAGGTGTGCCGGATCAAACATTGATGACCTATCCTAAAGATAGGCGATCAATGTATAAGTAGTGGAAAACCCCTTTAAAGATTCAAAGATGGAAGCTGCTCCCTGTGCTTTTGCCCCACCCTTGGTTAAGTGCCTAACTAAGTGTTTCCCCGAGGTTTCAAAGATGGCCCCTACTCCTTGTGCTGCCCTGTCTATTATGCGTTGGCTGCATCCGCCTAGATTCCAAGATAAAACCAGCTAAAAAGGTGCTGGCTCCACTCCTCTGCTAAGTGTTGTTGTACCTCAACATAGAATGCAGACAGTATATATAGTAAAGGGGTGGTGCCAGTACAGGAGGAAATTGCCATCTTCGATTTTGAGCTTCGGCACACATTTCCACACTGCTAGTTCTAAAGAAACTCACAGGCGGTGGACACAGAAAGACGAGCTCGCTGTATGGGGAAATTGCAGAACTAGTCCTATGTCTTAACCTCGTAGGCCCCATAAAACAATATGGAAGGCCAGATTCAGACAGCTGGCCTTGAGATTGTTCTTAAGTCTTAGGTCCCCTTCACACGTCCGTGATTCCGGTACGTAGGACATCAGTTTTCATACATACATACCGGAGACACTGACATACACAGACCCATTAAAATCAATGGGTCGGCACACACATCTGTGTGTGCTGAATGGAGACAAGTCTGTTACTGACCAGCAACAAGGATGTTTAGGGTATGTGCGCACTAGGCGTTTTTTTCACGCTGCGTTTTTATGTGCGTTTTTGTCTCAAAAAACGCACCCGCGGCTAAAAAACGCACCCGCGGCTAAAAAAACGCATGCGTTTTTACCGCGATTTGGTGCGTTTTTTGCTGCGTTTTTGCTCACTGCGTTTTTAATCAGTGCACAATGCCATTAAAGATTGTTGATGAAAAAAAAAAAGCTCTGATGTAATTTCCTTCTTCAAAATGTTCATTGTATGCAGGAGAGCAGACAGCTGCAGAACTAGTGTATGCAGGAGAGCAGACAGCTGCAGAACTAGTGTATGCAGGAGAGCAGACAGCAGCTGCAGAACTACAAGGCTCAGCATCCTCCATCCAGGACTGTATGCAGGAGGGAGAGTCAGGGGGAGCAGACCTACAAGGCTCAGCATCCTCCATCCAATAGTGTATGCAGGAGAGCAGACAGCAGCTGTCGAACTACAAGGCTCAGCATCCTCCTTCCAGGACTGTATGCAGGATTTCTTTGCCCCCCCAAACAAAAAAAAATGACGTGGGCTTCGCCATATTTTTGTATGCTAGCCGGGTACAGCAGGCAGGTACGGGCTGCCCCCAACCCCCAGCTGCCTATTTGTACCCAGCTGGGAACCAAAAATATAGAGAAGCCCTTTTTTTTTTTTTTAATTATTTCATGAATTTCATGAAATAATTTAAAAAAAAAATGACATAGGCTTCGCCCAATTTTTGAGTCCAGCCGGGTACAACTAGACAGCTGGGGATTGGAATCCACAGTGCAGGGTGCCCATGCTTTCTGGGCACCCCCGCTGTGAATTGCAGTCCCGCAGCCACCCCAGAAAATGGCGCTTTCATAGAAGCGCCATCTTCTGGCGCTGTATTCAACTCTTCCAGCTGCCCTGATGCCGGGTGGCTAGCTGGGTAATAATGGAGTTAGGGCTAGCTGTATATTATCAGCTGGCCCTAAGCCCGAAATTCATGGTGTCACGCCAATATTAGACATGGCCACCATGAATTTCTAGTAAAGATAAAAAAAACACAACACACAGAAAAATATTTTTATTATAAATAAAACACAACACAATTAGTGACTCCATCTTTATTAAAATATAGAACCCCCCTCCGCAGTAATCCTGGGTCAAGGGTCCCGCGCCGTCCAATCCGGATCCAACATCATCTGATGGGTTTGCTGGAAGGCAAAGCAATCAGATGATGTGTCAGGCTCTAGGGGCTGAAGCACATCACACATCAGCTGATTGTATATAAGCCGATTATACAATCAGATGATGCATCAGTGCAAAAAAAAAAATAAAAAAATAAAAAATAAATACTCACGTCTGTGCTGATTACCGGCAGCTCCTGCAGCGATCGGATGAGAGTCTGATCCTGTCCCATCGCTGCCGGAGCTGCCGGTAATCAGCTGATGAAGTCCCCTGACGGCAGGATCAGCTGATAGCCGGCCGGGCGCGAAAAAGCCGGCGAGACTACGATCAGCTGATGCGTCAGGTGACTGCATCAGGTGATCCATCGCCAGGTCCTGCCCCGGGGAGACTGCACACAGCCAAAGCGGCGGTACCGAGACAGGAGCTGGGAGCGGGCATGGCACCGGGACCCTGCAGACAGGTGAGTATATATGACATTTTTTTTTCTACTGTTCACTTTGGTTTTCGCCGCTGCCTCCACCTCCCGCCCAGACATGGCGCCGCACGGAGCTGACATGGCACCGGGCGGGTTGTGGACGCAGCGGTGACGGTACCGGGAGGATTCCTGCTTCTATGTTTACCAACAGAAGGAATCTTCTTCCTGTACAAGTCACTTTACTGCCCACCCCTTGCGTTTATAGCTGCGTTTTTAGTCATAGAAACGCAGCTATATGCGTTTTTCATTGCGTTGTTGAACATCTCATTGAACTCAATGGGTGAAAAACGCAGTGAAAAACGCAGAAATAATTGACATGCTGCATTTTTGTGGTCACCACAAAAACGCAGCTACAAAAAAACGCTGTGTGAGGACAGCACTTCTGAAAACCCATAGACATTGCTGGGGAATCAATGTCACTGCGTTTTCAGCACAAAAACGCGGTAAAAAACGCGGCTAAAAACGTGGCAAAAACGCCCAGTGCGCACAAGGCCTTAGGGTCAAAAGAAAATCACTGGTTCCAGGAAAATCCCAGATGGCACACTGATGTTCTGTGTATCGGCCGTGTGCGGGTTTTTTTTTTGTACAAAGAAAAATAATTTTGTTTAGGCCCCCCCCCACTCCCTTTTTTTTTTTTTTAAATCCTTGATTACATTCTGGTGTGCACAGGTCTTTAAAGACTAATTCCCAATTTGACACATTTTAAACATAAAAATCGATTAATTACTTCATCCATTTTTTTTTTTTCCATGCTCCGGTCACACGGATGTAAAAAAAAAAAAAGGAACGACACATGGATGTACAAAACTTACTGTGAAAAACGCACATTTTTAATCACGGACGTATGAAGCAGGCCTTAGACGCAGGGAGGTCACAGTTTTCAGGTGGTTTGAACATAAATGCTTACCTGGCTAATGCAGCAATGTTCCCCAGTGTGTAGAAGATTGCAAAGAGCTTGATTCCAGCCTTGGGAACCCAAAGTAATGCACTTCCCTGTAATCACAAAAACCTTTTAAGATTTTCAAAATAGTAAAAAAAAAAAAAAAAAACAAACCAACAACATACAGCCTTTATCTGATCAAAAATGACTGTCTCATAAACAAAGTACATTTTAGATATAAGATCTTGGAATAACAGTTCCACAATTGGATGTGTTAAAATAACTGTTCATGTGCTTAAATAATTTTAGTTAAAAACGGAAAAAAAAGTTTTGGTACCGTGTTAAAGGGCCATTTACACGCTGCGACATCGCTAACGATATATCGTCGGGGTCACGGTGTTTGTGACGCACATACGGCGTAGTTAGCGACATCGCAGCGTGTGACACCTATATGCGACCTTAAACGATCACAAGAGATTTAAAAATCGTTGGTGAGACATCGTTCATTTACCAAAAAAATCGTCTGGTCAGTAGGGAGGTTGGTCGTCGTTCCTGCGTCAGCACACATCGCTATGTGTGACACTGCAGGAACGAGGAACATCTCCTTACCTGCGACCGCCGGCAATGAGGAAGGAAGGAGGTGGGCGGGATGTTTGTCCCGCTCATCTCTGACCCTCCGCTTCTATTGGGCGGCTGCTTAGTGACGCCGAACGACCCGCCCAATTAGAAAAAAGGCGGTTTGCCGGTCACAGCAACGTCGCTAGGCAGGCAAGTATGTGTGACTGTTCCTAGCGATGTTGTGCGCCACGGGCAGCGATGTGCCCATGACGCACAACCGACGGGGGCGGGTACACTCTCTAGCGATCTCGCTAGCGAGATCACAGCGTGTAAAGTACCCTTTAGTCAGTTGAAAAATGATAGATTGCTCTCAGTGACAGAGCAGAGGGATGGCATAATAAACGAACACTGAGGCCTGGTGCCCTCACAGTCTCTGGAGCAGAGCCCTCATATTCTGTAGTTTGTCATAAGTCCTCTTGACATATTGAGTACTGTGTGGAGTTAAAAATTGTAATAAATTGTAGTTTAATTGGACTCAATCTGCCAGGAGGATTTATGACACTACAGAACCTGAGGGGTCTGCTCCAGAGACGGTGAGGGCACCAGGCCTTTGATCCTACATGGATACTGGGACACAAACTTTCACACCACTAATCAAAGCTAATTAAGGATTCACTCTCTAAAGGCCCAGTCACACTAAACAACTTACCAGCGATCCCAACAACGATACAACCTGATAGGGATCGCTGGTAAGTTGTTAGGAGGTCGCTGGTGAGATGTCACACTAAGCGACGCTCCAGCGATCCCACCAACAACCTGACCTGGCAGGGATCGCTGGAGCGTCACTACACGGGTTGCTGGTGAGCTGTCACACAGGCAGATCTCACCAGCAACCAGTGACCAGCCCCCAGCCAGCAGCACCGCGTGGAAGCATGCTGCGCTTGGTAACTAAGGTAAATATCGGGTAACCAACCCGATATTTACCTTGGTTACCAGCGCACACCGCTTAGCGCTGGCTCCCTGCACACCTAGCCACAGTACACATCGGGTTAATCACCCGATGTGTACTCTGCTACGTGTGCAGGCAGCAGGAGCCGGCTTCTGCGGACGCTGGTAACCACGGTAAACATCAGGTAACCAAGAAGCCCTTACCTTGGTTACCCGATACTTACCTTAGTTACCAGCGTCCGCCGCTCTCAGCTGTCCTGTGCCGGCTCCTGTTCTCTGCACTCCTAGCCACAGTACACATGGGGTTAATTACCCAAGGTGTACTGCGGCTACGTGTGCAAAGAACAGGAGCCGGCACAGACAGCCAAGAGCGGCGGACGCTAGTAACGAATGTATATATCGGGTAACCAAGGTAAGGGCTTCTTGGTTACCCGATGTTTACCATGGTTACCAGCGTCCGCAGAAGCAGTCTCCTGCTGCCTGCACATTTAGTTGTTGCTCTCTCGCTGTCACACACAGCGATGTGTGCTTCACAGCGGGAGAGCAACAACTAAAAAAATGGCCCAGGACATTCAGCAACAACCAACGACCTCACAGCAGGGGCCAGGTTGTTGCTGGATGTCACACACAGCAATATCGCTAGCAACATCGCTGCTACGTCACAAAAGTTGTTCCTTAGCAGCGATGTTGCTAGAGATGTTGCTTAGTGTGACGTGGCCTTAACCCTATAGCGACGGCCTAACGTCTCAAGACGTCGGAAAAACAGGGTACTTATTCTGTTCCGACGCTTTGAGACGTCAGACCGGAAAAGCTTGTAGCGCCCCCCAGTGACGGAAAATCTCGGGTGTTTCAGCTATCGTGGGTAGCTGAGACCCCCAAGATTATGAACCGGGGTGTTTTTTTTGGACCCCGATAATGTGATCGCCGGTATACACCGTATACCGCCGGTCCCATTTAAAGGAAAAAAAGGCAAATAATACTGATTTCTTTCTCAGATGATAAAGAAATATAAGCCCCTGGTGCCCCCAAAGCCCCCGGTACCGGAGAAATCAACCCCCACCACCCCCACCGGACATCCAAAATGGCGCCGACACGCGCCGAAAACTGCCGCTGGCTGTGCATTCATTTCCCTCTGATCTGAAATGATGAAACATTTCAGATCGGAGGGAAATGTCCTCCCCCTGAGCCCTCCTCCAGAGCAATCCCCCTTCCCCTCCGGAGCATCCAAGATGGCAACGCGCACAGTAGCGCGCAGCCGCATTTATCCTCTCATTTCGGTCGCATGCGACACGTCACATGCGACAGAAAAGTCGTCCCAACGTCCCTGCCAGGTCACCCCCCCGTCAGCCCCAGCCCCCGGTCTTCCCCGGTACCTGGCTGCCGCTCAGTCTCCGCGATCACTCCGCCTCCCTCTGAAAAGCGGGAGGCGCATGCGCAGACAGCGGCTGTCAGCTGGCTCCCTGCAAGCAGGGACGCTGAGCTCACTACAGCAACTGCTGTACTGTGGACCGGGGGAGTGCGAGTGCAGTAATCTGCAGCCACACTCCTCACATGGAGGGCCTGCTGTTCCAGAAAATGGGGGATACGTTCTCTCAGCGTGCCCCTCATTCTGGAATGAGGTTTCTGCAGGTCACTCTGCCCTAGGTTGGACCGGGGGCAGTGTGAGTGCAGTATTCTCAGATTACTGCACCCACACTGCTCACAGGAAGAGCTTGCTCTTCCAGAAAATGGGGGATACGTTCCCTGAGCGTGCCCCCCATATTCTAGAAGGTCCAGAACCTCCAAAATGGATTAAGGCGGACCGGATTTTTTTTTTATTTTCAATTAATTGGTGAAAGAGGGAATGTTTTGGGGCGTGTTTTTTCAAATAAATTTTTTTGTCGTCTTTATTTTTTTTCTATTACTGACTGGGTTAGTGATGTCAGGTATCTGTTTAGATGCTGTGACATCTCTAACCTCTGGGCTTGCTGCCAGGTGACATTACACATCTAGCATCAACCCCATTTATTACCCAGTTTTCCACCGCTCCAGGGCAACGGGATGAGCTGGGGCGAAGCGCCAGAATTGGCGCATCTAATGGATGCGCCACTTCTGGGGCGGCTGCGGCCTGCTATTAGGTTGGGAAAGGCCAATTAACTATGGCCCTTCCCACCCTGATAATACCAGGCCACAGCTGTCTGCTTTACCTTGGCTGGTAATCCAATTTGAGGGGGATCCCACTTTTTTTTTTTAATTAGTTATAAATAATTATAAAAAAAAACAGCTTGGGGTGACCTCCAAATTGGATCACCAGCCAAGGTGAAGCTGCCAGCTGTGGTCTATAGGCTGCAACCGTCTGCTTTACCCCAGCTGGCTATCAAAAATAGGGGGGACCCACACGTCATTTTTTTTTTAATTATTTATTTATATTTGGGCTAAATACAAGGCACAACACAATGAAAGTCACTAACGGGCACCAGCTTAGAATATGCAGGGGGTAGGACATTATATATGTGTTAGACATCTATCCATCGATCCTAGCTCTTTAGGCTATGTGCCCACAATCAGGATTTGCAGCATGTTTTCACTGCGTCCATAACGCTGCGTTGTGCAGTACAAGCACAGTGGAAGGATTTTTAGAAATCTCCTGACCACGTCACTTCTTTTCTCTGCAGCATAAACTGACCAGCGGTGCGGCTTCCTGAGCAGCAGGATGTCAATTTATGCTGCAGAGACTAAAGTGTTCTTCGAAGGAAGCATAAAGTCTGCAGCGGTCTGAACACGGAGTGTATACACAGGTAGCTGCGTTCTCCCGTGGACAACACTCACATCTCTGCAGGAGGGCTCGCACTGCATCCTAGACAGTGTCGCCAGATTGTGGGCACATAGCCTAAAGTGAGAAATTTGGCGCAACAGCAACATTTTTGTGAAGTACCTGTAGATTTAAAATTCTCACTATACCCCTGAATAAAGTGCTTGAAGGGTCTAGTTTCCAAAATGGGGTCACTTGTGGGGGTTTTTGCTGTATAGGTGACCTAGGGGCCCTGCAAATGCGACATGGTGCCCACAATTTGTTTCAACTTTTACAAAATTCAAATCATGCTCCTTCCGTTCCGAACCCTACTGTTTGTCCAAACAGAGCTTTTTTCACCACATATGGGGTATCACTGCGCTCATAAGAAATTGGATAAACTGTGTGCTCCATTTTTTGGTATTTCCTCTTGAAAAAGTGAGAAATTTTGTGCTAAAGCAACATTTTTTCTGACAAAAAAAAAAAAAAATTTCAATATGTCTACCTAAGGTTATGAAATTCTATGAAGTATCTGTGGGTTCAAATGCACTATACCCCTAGATAAAATCCTTGAGGGGTCTAGTTTCCAGAATGGGGTCACTTGTGGGGGAGCTCCACTGTTTAGGCACCTCAGGGGGTCACCAAACGCAACATGGCGTTCGCTAATAATTCCTGCCAATTTTGCAGTCAAATGGTGCTCCTTTCCTGCCAAGCCTTGCCGTGCACCCAAACAGTGGATTTCCACCACATATGATGTATCAGCGAACTCAGGAGAAATTGCACAATACATTTTATGGTGCATTTTTTTTCCTGTTACCTTTGTGAAAAAAAAAGCTACCTGGTTAAAATAACTGTGGTAAAAAATTTTTTTTTTTTATTTTCACGGCCTAACAAAATTCTGTGAAGCACCTGGGGGTTCAGGGTACTCACCAAACATCTAGCTAAAAATTCTTTGAGGGGTCTATTTTCCAAAATGGGGCCACATGTTGGGGAGCTTCACTGTTTAGGCACCTCAGGGGCTCTCTAAATGCAACATGGCATCTGCTATTGATTCCAGACAATTTTGCAGTCAAATGGCACTCCTTCCCTTCCGAGCCCTGCCATGCGCCCAGTTGATTTCCACCACATATAAGGTATCGCCAAACTCAGGAGAAATTGCACAATACATTTTATGCTGAATTTTTTCCTTTTACAAAAAAAAAAAAAAAAAAAAAAAAGCTACCTGGTTGAAGTAACGATTTTGTGGTAAAATGTTATTTTTTTATTTTCATGGCTAACGTTACAAAATTCTGTGAAGCACCTGGGGGTTCAGGGTAGTCACTAAACATCTAGATAAAATTCCTTGAGGGGCCTAGTTTCCAAAATGGGGTCACTTGTGGGGGGTTTCTGCTGTTGAGGTACCTTAGGGGACCTCCAAATGCGACATGGTGCACGCAATCTTTTTCAGCCAAATTTCCTTTCCAAAACTCAAATACTGCTCCTTCCGTTCCAAGCCCTCCCATTTGTCCAAATAAAGGTTTCAGACCACATGTGAGGTATCACCACGCTCATAAGAAAGTGGGTAACAAACGTTGAGGTCAAATTTTTGGAATTACCTCTTGAAAAAGTGAGAACATTGATGCTAAAGCAACATTTTTGAGAAAATTATTAAAATTTTCAATATGACAACGTAACGTTAACAAAAATCTGTGAAATACTTGTGGGTCCAAAATGCTCACTATACCCCTAGATAGAAGCCTTGAGGGGTCTAGTTTCCAAAATGGCATCACTTGTGAGGGGTTTCTTCTGTTTAGGTACCTTAGCGGACCTGTAAATGCAACATGGTGCCCGCAATCTATTTCAGCCAAATTTTCTTTCCAAAATTCAAATATTGCTCCTTCTGTTCCGAGCCCTCCTATTTATCCAAACAGAGGTTTTTGACCACGTGAGGTATCGGCGCGTTCATAAGAAAGTGGGTAACACGTTTTGGGGTCCATTTTGTTGTGTTATTTCTTCTAAAAGTGAATAATTTTGGGTTAGAGCAGCATTTTTAGGTAAAATTTTATTTTTGCTTTTTTTCATTCCACATTGCTTTTGTTCATGTGAAGCACCTGAAGGGTTAATAAACTTCTTGAATGTGGTTTTGTGTACTTTGGGGGGTGCAGTTTTTAGAATGGGGTCACTTTTGGGCATTTTCTGTCACCTAGGCCTATCAAAGTCACTTCAAATATGATGTGGTCCCTAAAAAAATGGTTTTGTAAATTTTGATGTAAAAAATGAGGAAAAAAAAAAAAAAATAAATAAAAATCGCTGATAAACTTTGAACCCCTCTAACTTCCTAACAAAAAAAATTTTGGTTCCAAAATCGCGCTGATTTAAAGTAGACAAGTGGGAAATGTTTATTTATTAACTATTTGGTGTGACATAACTCTCTGGTTTAACGGTATAAAAATTCAAAAGTTGAAAATGGCTACATTTT
>NC_134355.1:235742125-235757125 GCF_048569485.1 Anomaloglossus baeobatrachus
GTCCGAAGTAATCCACACCTCCTGGCAGCAGGTTTTTGCCACAATTTTTTGCTGTGGTATTCTGCCAGGAGGTGCACATTTGATGCTTAAGTAGTCTGCACCAGATTTCAGCACCAAATATACACATCCTGGTAGAAAAAGGGTTTTTTGTATTTTTGGGCCAAGAGATGTAAATTTGGTGCTGAAATTTTTACACCATATTGCTGCACCTAATTTACAACTCATGGCAAGATGTGCAAATTTGGTGCGGAAATCTGGTGCAGACGATTTCAGCAAATGTGCACCACTTGGCAGAAAACTGTGGCAAAAGCCACATCAAAAAGCGCATTTTTTTTTTTTTTTTTTGTCAGGAGGTGTAGATTAGGTGCAAGAATATGGTGTAAAAATTTCATCACCAAGTCTACATCTCTTGGCAATAAAACTGCAGTTTTCTGCTAAGAGATGCAGGTCTGAACTCTGACCTCACCTAAGGTCAGGTTACCTGCGATCAGAGGTAAAGGACCATGGGAACTTCCAGCTGTGACCGCAAATGACTTGAGTGACATCACCGCTCATTGTGCAGCTCATTCATTCTGCACTCACAGCGGGTAGTCATGCTACTCTATGGCCACTCGCTGTGATACTTAGATGTAGTAGACCCGAATCGCCGTGGGACCTAGTGTGGATTACGCTGGATGTCAGGGGTGTGTTGGGGTTAATGATGATTAACTAGTGGTGAGAGAGGTTTTTTTGTATATTTTCAATAAAAGTTTTTTCTGTGTTAGTGTACTTTCACTTAGACTAGTGATGGGGTGTCAGACGTGGCCATCAATAATCTAGGGTTTAGCAGCAGCTGTGGGCTATTAACTAGTCATTACCTAGATTGCCACCACACTAGGGTAAATCGGAAGAGCCGGGCTCGTCATATCTAATACATACAATAATTCCGGGAGGCTGACATTTTAAGACTATGTCTCCCCAGCCTGAGAAAACCCACCCCCAGCTGTGAGCAGTTATCTTGGCTGGTTAGAAAAATTGGGCCACAAAAAAAAAAAAAAAAAAAAAAAGCCATATGCAGCTCCTCTTTTAATACACCAAATTTACTTATTTTTATACCACGATACTGATGGTAGATTGTGTATGGGCTCCTTCCAGGAAAACGTAATTTCAACACGCCCCATCACATGACAGGGACCTGTTCAAAATGCCATAAGAGGTTTCCAGCCAAAATAAACAAACACTCTTTTTCTAAAAAGTCCACGTGGGCATGGGGCGGTTTATAATAGAAGGGGGGGTGTGAGACCCCAGATAGGGGGTAGTGCAGTGCATGATGGTGGATGAGAGGAAACATCACCACGCTCACTAACCAAGCCAGTCACGCCCACTAACCTGGAAGAAGCCCATACATTCTAGGCTCACAGTAGATGCTAGAGTGTATGGGCTCCTTCAGTTACATTGCTTTCCTCGCCCACCAGCTGTTCTGGCACCTGTGATTAGATGCAGCCAGCAAAAAAAAAAAAAAAAAAAAAAAAAAAAGGGTAGGGTTCCGGCGGTCCCGTTTTTTTTGCAAGTATGCCCGACTCAAGATAATAAATGGATGTAATTTTGCTCTAATACAAGTTAGATCTACCCCCTGACCTTGCAATTTTTTTTTTTTTATTTTTTCCTTCCATTCTTCCAAGGGCCATAAGTTTTTTTATTTTTTTATCAATATAGCTCTACGGGAGCTTGTTTTTTTTTGTGATATCAGTTATACTTTTGAAAGAAACCATTCAATTGGCCAAGTGTCGTGAAATTGCAAAAAAGTGAAATTCCACAATTGTTTTTCTTATTTACCAATACCTGTAGTACCCGGGCGTTGCCCGGGATAGTAACTGTCTCCGTTTGGCTGGCTGTCTCCCTGTGTCTGTCCGTCTCTTTCCCTCTCTGTTGGTCTCTTTCCCTGTCTGTCTTTTTGTCTCTCTCTATCCGTCTCCCCACCGACATCTTATTACCCCACACATGAGCGTCTTATACTAACAATTTATAGCAACCACTCACAGCTGCTATTAATAGCCTGTAGCTCCCACCTCCATTCACTTTAATGGAGGCAGGTTTTTTTGGACAGTAATTCTAATAAGTAAAGCGTGTGGTTAAATTTTCCAGTGAAAACATAGTCTATTACATTCCCTGAGTCCCATGGGATGTCTGTGCAAAATTTTGTGATTGTAAATGCAACTGTGTGGATTCCTTTAGCAGACACACACACACACACACACACACCTTTATATAGTAGATGTTCACTAGAGATGGGTGAATAGTGAAATATTTAGGTTCAGATTAGTCAAGCTGTATAATTTTTTAATATTCGTACCGAATAACAAACCCAATGGGAATCAAATAATTTAACAGGAAGACCTTAGACGTAGATCTGAAAGGGCTGTAAAAATGCTCCAATGTATGGGAAAGTTTTGAAACTAAATGGGATCAGCATAAGAAAGATGCATGGATGCATTTCGGACTCATTTGGTTTTTGTGAATGTAGTCAGAGTATTTTGCCTTTTTAATGGAGTAACACTAAAACTATTTTACAGGAAAGAATGTCCAGAAACATTCGTTCCTGCATAATAAATTCACCAGGAAATGTAAAGCTATGTGCATACACTGTATTATTATACATTTTTTATGCCTTTGTTGAAGATTTGTCACAAATCTGCAAGTCTATCCTTAAACCATCAAAGTCAGTGAGAATTCTGCAGTGCGCATGATGTTGCTCATTTTTTAACATACATTTGGGAGTGCTCTCCCTCCATCATACATTTGAGAGGGACACATACTTTACTTTTATTAATCTGTAAATTTTTTTTTTTATAGGTCACTAATGAATTACTTATTTACCGTACGTGTGTGAAGGGGTGTGTGTGTGTGTGTGTGTGTGTGTGTGTGTGTGTGTGTGTGTGTGTGTGTGTGTGTGTGTGTGTGTGGTGAGGACCTGGAAGCTGGATCATTGTTCAAACTGCGGCTGTGCAACTGACAGTGCCGCGGTGCAATAGGTGGACAGGCGGAACTGGAGATTATGTACGTAGATATCCACATTCCCCCCCCCCGGTCCCATTCTTGTCCCTCATTATGCTGGTGTTCACATACACACAAAAACAAAATTCTCACCTGTCCTCCATTCCCCTGGTGTCCTGGTACCGGCTTCTTGCGGACCGTAGGCACATAGACCCCCCTAGGCCAGTCATGGCGAACCTTTCACAGGCAGAGTGCCCAAACTGTAGCCCTAAACCCAATTTTTCTTCCTAAGTGCCAACCAATCCTATTATGTAAATAATTGATTTTAGTCTTACCTTTGCAGTCTGCTCTTCAGCAGGGTTCATCATGCTCATGCATGCTTACCACACATTAAAGCTCAGCCACTTCCCCCATCCTGGTAAATGTCCCCCTTCCTGGCATGCATATTTCCCCCATTCCGGGACGAGGAGGACGAGGAGAACAAGAAGAACAAGAACAAGAAGAAGAACAAGAACAAGAACAAGAACAAGAACAAGAACAAGAACAAGAACAAGAACAAGAACAAGAACAAGAACAAGAACACACAACAACTCACCTTCCGGCACGCACTGCGCGCCGCTGGGTCCTCAGTTCCCGTGCGGCCAGATAACGTCATTATGCCGGGGCCACTTACTGACGCTCCTCAGTCTCCTAGGAAACAGACCTGCGGCCTAGGAGAGGAGGAGTGTCAGAGCGAGGAGAAATGTCCCTCCGCTTCAACACAACTTTGATCTGCCGGCGCCACGAGTTCAAAGCTGCAGGATGAGGCGACCGCTTGCGTGCCGGCAGAAAAGGGCTCTGCGTGCCCCAGCTGGCACGCGTGCCATAGGTTCGCCATCACTTTCCTAGGCAATCGCGGCCGGTACACGGGGCCTCCGCTGCAGTGAGCGCTTTCAGTTGAATGCTTTGTGGCACCGTAAATCATTCTACTTAAGTAAATAAAGCGCTGAGAGCAGTGACAGCCCCTGCAT
Organism: Anomaloglossus baeobatrachus; assembly: GCF_048569485.1. Taxonomy (NCBI): domain Eukaryota; kingdom Metazoa; phylum Chordata; class Amphibia; order Anura; family Aromobatidae; genus Anomaloglossus; species Anomaloglossus baeobatrachus. The sequence goes on from NC_134355.1 coordinate 235,746,109, forward strand.
CAGCCATGATCACCGAGGGGTCTATGTGCCTGCAGTCCACAAGAAGAAGGTAAGAGGACACCGTGGGATCGAAGGACAGGCGAGAATAATTTTTTGTGAGACCCTCACTCGAGTATAAAGTCGAGGGGAGTGTTTTCATATTAAAAAAATTAAAATAAATATGGGCTGAAAAACTCTGCTTCTACTCTAGTATATACGGTAAAACTATTTTTTTTGTTTCAGAAGCTTTGTTTTTCAGCAGTGTCTGGACTCCTGAGAGATGCACTTACGACTTTTAGACTTTAACCAGTGTCCATAAAATTTAGCCTAAGAGCAACAGATTGATTTAGTGTCTTCTGACGTGTTTGGTGTTCTAATGCGATATGGCGGTGACACAGATCTCAAACAGTCCATATACAGGGAACATACGGCTTTCATTGCAGCCACCTGGATCCCACACATTACATCATATGACAGAACACTAAAGACTGGCCCGGCTTGGCGTTAACTAATATAACATACATCTGTCTATTTGCACCACTGGGCACACCCACCTCAGGGCAGACCATTGTCTTCCTTCCTCTGGGAGGCATAGGTGCCTCCACACACTGACCCCAGTCAGTGCACATCCCTTCAGGGGCTGTCTGTCAGACCATTTGCTCAAGCAAACACATTATATTCTATGAGCCCCACCAACAAAATGACATTTTTGTGTATTCACCGTAAATGTCTTCCTTGGAGCCTTTCATTGGAGGACACAGACAGTGGGTATTATGATGTCTCCAAGGGAGGCGTGACACTAGATTTGAAAAAAAGTGTTAGCTCCTCCCCCCACAGCATATACCCTAGCTAGGCAGGAAACTAGCTCAGTTTGGTGTAAAGCAGTAGGAGAAGGACAACCAAAACCACAAGGGTGGGAGCTGTGTCCCCCAATGAAAGGCTCCAAGGAAGACATTTTACGGTGAGTACACAAAAATGTCATTTCCTTTCTCGCCTTTTCATTGGAGGACACAGACAGTGGGACGTCCCAAAGCAGTCCCTGGGTGGGAACTGAACTATTAACAGTGTATAACATCAGACTAAGAGCTGACTAACGACTGCAACTGCAGTGCAGTGAACACATATCCGAACACTGTCAAAACCGAGCAGTGGCCACTTCTAAATGGGCCACTGCCGCCTGAAGGACTTGTCTTCCAAGAGCACCATCCACGGAGGCATGTGTATGCACTCTGCAGAAATTTGTAAACGTGTGCACACTGGACCAAGTAGTGGCCTTGCAAAGTTGGGCCACCGAAGCCTGATGGCGGATAGCCCAGGAAGCACCCACTGCTCGCGTAGAGTAGGCCCGCACAGATTGAGGAGGAACAAAACCTCGTGCTTTGTAAGTGTCAGAGATGGCAGTCCTGATCCATAGAGAAATCGTGGATTTAGAAGCCTGGTTGCCCTTTGTGTGTCCTTCAGAGAGGACAAAGAGGGCATCGGACTTGCGCAACGGCGCTGTTCTGGAGATTTAGATCCGCAGAGCCCTGACGAGATATAGAGTGTGAAGGGCTTTTTCAAAAAGGAGTGGACCGGGGCCAGGCAGAATCACGGCAACACAATGTACTCGTTTAAGTGGAAAGAAGATATGACCTTCGAGAGAAAGGCGGGGGAAGGCAGAAGAACCACCTTATCATGATGGAATATCAGGTAAGGTGAACGACAGGAAAGGGCCGCCAGTTCGGACACTCACCTGATAGAGGTAATGGCGACTAAAAAGGCAACCTTCCAAAACAGTCGTTGAAGAGAGATTTCTCTCAGAGGTTCGAAGGGAGGAAGCTGAAGAGCTCCGAGAACCAGATTCAGATCCCAGGGATCTAAAGGGTGGCGATAAGGAGGGACCAAATGCGCTACCCCTTGAAGAAAAATACGGACTTGAGGACGAGAAGCCAGCTGCTTCTGGAAGAATATAGACAAGGCAGAAACTTGTCCCTTAAGGGTACTGAGAGCCAGTCCAGAGTCCAGACCGTCTTGCAGAAAGGCAAGAATATTAGGAATTGAAGAGGCAAGGGGCAACCGATTATGACGGTCACACCAGGAAAAATAGGTCTTCCAGGTCCTGTGATAGATACTGGCGGAGGAGGGCTTCCGAGCATTAAGCATGGTATTGACTACCTTAGAAGAAAGACCTGACTTGGCTAGAATCAGGATTCAAGCGCCACGCAGTCAAATGTAGCTGTGCTGTATTCTGGTGGAATATTGAACCTTGCGACAGAAGATCCGGGCGGTCGGGGAGACGCCAGGGAGTGTCGCCGAGAAGTTGGAGAAGCTCTGGGTACCAGGCTCTCCTGGGTCAATCCGGGGCCACGAGGATCACCGCGATTCCCTCAGCTTTGATTTTCTTGATTACTCTCGAAATGAGAAGAAATGGAGGGAAGATGTAGGGTAGGCGAAACTGCGACCACGGAAAGACTAGAGCGTCGGTGCCGATCACTAGCGGGTCTCTCGACCGGGATATGAAGGGATGTATTTTGGCATTCATCAGCGAAGCCATGAGGTCCACATCTGGGAGTCCCCAACGAAGAGTGATCTGATGGAACACTTCGTCGTGGAGGGACCATTCCCCTGCCGCTAGACCTTGCCTGCTGAGAAAGTCTGCGGCCCAGTTGTCTACCCCCGGAATATGGACAGCTGAAATAATGGGAATGTGCATCTCTGCCCAAAGAAGAATCCTGAATACTTCTTTCATCGCTGCCCTGCTGAGAGTTCCTCCCTGGCATTGTCTGACTGGATCCGAACAGGGAGGCCCAATAGTAAGGGCTGAAAGTTCTGAAGGGCCAAAAATATGGCTCTGATCTCTAGAACGTTGATGTGCAGGGAGCACTCGGAAGGAGACAAGCGTCCGTGAACAGTGTGGTGGAGAAACACCGCCCCCCAGCCTATCAGGCTGGCATCCGTCATGACTACTTGCCAGTGGAAGGACTTCCCTTGAGATAGGGATGAGACTTAGGTCCACCAGACGCGGGAGCTGAGCGCAGTCAGAGATAGGCGGACTGACCATCTAGAGAAGCAGGATTCTTGTCCCAGGAGGATAGAAGATCCAGTTGTAGAGGGCGCAGATGGAATTGGGCAAAAGACTGCCACCATCTTGCCTAACACTTTCATCCCATTCCGAAGGGCTGTGTAACGGCGGGAGCGGAGGGATTGGGCGGCCTAGATCAAGGAAGACCTCTTGTCTTCTGGAAGAAAAACCAGGGACTGAGCAGTGTATCAGCATACCTGAAAAGGCGATGCGCTGATGAGGGATGAAGGATGACTTGTTGAAGTTGATAAGCCACCCTAGCCTTGACAGCGTGTCTAGGCAAATCTGCACGCTTTCTGAGCAAACTTGGAGAGCTCCCCTTGACAAGTAGGTCGTCCAAATAGGGAACGACCAGGATGCCTCTGGGGTGTAAAATGGACATGACTGCCGCCATGACCTTTGTGAAGACCCGAGGCGCAGTGGCCAGACCAAAGGGGAGGGCCCTGAATTGTAAATGACGGTGTCCTACGGCAAAACGAAGGAACCGTTGATGAGATTCACATATGGGAATGTGTAAATAAGCATCTTGAACATCTATGGAAGCTGGGAATTCTCCCGGTTCCATGGCGGCTAGCACTGCTCTCAATGATTCCATTTGGAAGTTCCGAATCCGTACGGATCTGTTCAGCCTTTTGGAGGTCCAAGATAGGGCAGACAGAGCCATCTTTTTTTGGGAACGACAAAAAGGTTTGAATAGAAACCTTTGCCGCACTGTTCCAGGGGCGCTGGAATGATAACGTTTGCTTTCTGTAAAGAGGCTATGGGCCTGAAATAAGGCCTGGCTTTGCGTTTTGGACTTTGGAAGACGAGAACGCAGAAACCTGTTGGCCGTCAGGGAAAGGAAATCGATCTTGTAACCTGAGGTGACAATTTCTCAAACCCAAGCATCGTGAGTGTGGTCTAGCCAGATATCCCGAAAAAGCAGAAGCCGCCCTCCAACAGGAGTCGGATCTGAGGGATACCTGGCGTCATGCTGAGGGGGCCTGTACAGGAAGAGGTCCTTTGGGTTTAGGTTGCTTGGAGTGGGAACGCCAGGAAGAGCCCCTTGAGGGACCGGATCCTCGATCTGAGCGTTGGGACGATCCTTGGGCTGATGGTTTTTGGGAGGCAGGCCGAAAGGACTGCCTGCGCCAAGAAGATTTTTTAAAATTCCTGGATACAGGCCGCTTTTGTGGTAGAATGGTACTTTTACCACCCGTCGTCTCAGATATGAGTTTGTCCAGGGATTCTCCAAAGAGACGATGGCCATGGAAGGGGAGTGTGGACAGGGATTTCTTGGAGGCACTGTCCACGTTTCATATCTTTAGCCAAAAAAACTCTGGCAAAAAACTGCGGGCAAAGACAGCATTGGCTGCCGTTAGGGCTGATCAACTAGCTGCATCAAGAGAGCCGTGAAGAAAATAATTAGAGGCTAGAGAGAACAAATCAAGGATCTCAAAAGCTTCCGGAAGAACATTAGAAGAGTGAAGCATCCTGCCCAGGTTCCTACTCCACACACCCATAGCTCTCGCGACCCATGTCAAGGCAAATAGAGGGCGAAGAGAGGAACCCGAAGCCTGGAAAATAGATTTTACCGCAGCATCAACTGCGCGGTCGGACGAGTCCTTGAGAGACGCGTTGTATGAAAGAGACATGACCGTGTGTTTAGCCAGTCTGGATATTGGAGGGTACTGACCAGGTCTTAATCATTTCAGATGGAAAGGGATAAGCGAATGAAGAGAAGGGTTTTTTATTAAACCTTCTATCAGGGTGATCCCACCATTTAGATATGATTGGACGAAAAACCGGATCCTGGGCAAAGGACTTAGGAGGCTTCTTGGCCCGCTTGATTGCAGACTGAGAAGTCGGGTCCGGAGGCTGATCAGAAATCCACAGAGTGATTGACAGCCGAAATAAGTGTGTGTCTTCTATATGCCTAGACTCTTAATCAGAGCCAGAGTCGTGAGAATCGCGACTACTAAAAGTCACGGGACCTGGGTCAGACTGACCATCGTCCGAGTCAGATGAGGCGTAGAGGTCGCAATGGCGCCTTTTGGAAACAGCCTTATTACGTTCTGGGGAAGAGGGACCAGACGAAGCAAGCGGGCTCCTCTGAGGGAGCTGAGCTGGGGGGAGGCTGTGGGAGCCTGTGGAAGGCTTGGGTATCTGAGAGGCATGGTCATCTAACCTTTTAGACATTAGAAGAGCCCATGCAGGAATAACTTCATCAGACGGGGGTGCTGCCTGGCTGGTGGCCAGAGCAGCATCCAAAGACTGCACAGCCTCCTGGTCCAGCAACGGGGTCTGTTGTGACACGGTAGTAGGGGCATCGCAGCCCCGGCATAGTGGATAGCTTCGGCCATTAGAAAACGAGCGTCCACAAGTGGTACAAGCATAGTACAGGTCCGTAGAGGACGCCTGGGAAGCTTTATCACCCCTGCGGTTACGCATGTCAGCAACAGAGTCCTACAGCCCTATAGGGATAGGGTTATTTACTATGAGTGAGGAGCCACTAGCAGTATTATAAAGTGACTGCTATGCACAGCCGGTATATACAGATAGCAAAATGGCATATACTGTCTAACAGTCGGCATATACCTGCAGGCAGAGCCAGTCTATACCGCTAACAGCTGAAATACACCGCTAGCCAGCAGGCACACACACCGCTAGAAAGACAGCTGAGCAGAGCGGTATATAGCGCTGTAAGCGCAGAGCCAAGGAGGCGATCTCACCCGTGTCTGCTCCCCACGTGGAAGATGATGTCCAGCGTTTCTGGCAGCATGGAGGGGAGAGACGGCCCCCAGAGGCTGATTGGCCATCACGCTTAGTCCCAGCCCTGGGACCAATCGGAAGGGAGAGCCGCTGCTGACTGAGGGAGCGGCTTCCAGAGCAGTGAGAGGGGGCGTCGCTAGAATGCAGGCCGACGCCGGGGGCTAAATTAATGAGGCTCCCCAGGATCACGGCCTGCATTGCCCCACTGGCGCCTTTTCAGGCGCGGTTTGGATGCAGGGGACAGAGGAGTAGTAGTCTCCCTACCTGCTCCTGGCTCCGTCAGAAGACGCGTCGGTCCGGGGATGCGGGGATCTCAGGGACGCATCTTCGGCTCAAGGCTGAAGCAGGTCCTCGGCTCTACTCAACCCTCTGGAGCTACCTTGGTGTGAGGTGCTTCCAGGGAGCCTGGAGGGGTATGCAGACCCGACCAGCTGGGCGCGAGGGAAGACTGACGGCTTGTGCACACCAGGTTTCCTCTGCCCGTAAGCGGAGGGGGGGGGGGGGGAAACGAGGGTGGAAAGGCACCCTGGTATTGCCCCATAATCAAAAATAGAATGAATGAAAAAAAATAAATAAATAAATAATATAAAAAACAAAAAAGCTAGCCTGAGCCCTGCTGACACTAGAAAAAAAAAAAAAGAAAAAAAAAAAACACAGCTAGTTTCCTGCCTAGCTAGGGTATATGCTGTGGGGGGAGGAGCTAACACTTTTTCAAATCTAGTGTCACGCCTCCCCTGGAGACATAATACCCACTGTCTGTGTCCCCCAATGAAAAGGCGAGAAAGGAATGGAGATATGTGGACACGTCCATCTCTCCAGCAACCTGCAAACTTGACCCTTGTAATGACAATCTGCTCCCACCACAAGTACCAGAGTAACTGGTCACCATCCTACAGTTTGTAAAGAATAAATACTGTGCAAAGTCTCCACGACATCATCCCTCTCTGTATATTGCATTCTTGGCCTGTTTGTTACACCCAAGTTCAACCAGTGACAGTCAAATTGAGCTCAGAAGCCACAGATTAATTTAGGGTCCGTAAAATTAATCTTTAAAGGGAACCTGTCACCACTTTTTTGGTGTATAAGCTGCGGCCTCCACCACCGGGCTCTTATATACAGTAATCTAACATGCTGTATATAAGAGCCAAAGCCGCTGAGAGAACATAAAAAACACTTTATAATACTTACCTAACGGTCATGCGGTGGGCCACGTGGGCGTCTTCGTTCTCCGGCGCCTTCTCTTTCGGCCATCTTCGTCCTCCTTCTCTAGCCGCGGTGCATGACGCATCCAACGTCATACACCCTCGCCGGCATTCAGGTCCCGAGCAGGCGCACTGCGCAGGATCGGCGAGTGTATTACGTAGACGTGTCATGCACACAGGCTTCAGAAGGACAAAGATGGCCGAAATAGGCGGCGCCAGCACCGGAGAACGGAAACGCCCATATGGCCCACTGCGCGACCATTAGGTAAGTATTATAAAGTGTTTATGTTCTCACAGCGGCCTGGGCTCTTATATACAGCATGTTAGAATGCTGTCTATAAGAGCCCGGTGGTGGCTGCAGCTTATACGCCGAAAAACTGGTGACAGGTTCCCTTTAAACACAGTACTAAGTATTTGATGTTGACACAGCTTCCTCCAGGAGAAGTGCCTGAAGTGTCAATGTGCACTCTGCAAAACCCTGTAGGCGACATCTGCCACAACCAGAGAGAAAAACTGTTTCTGGAAAAAATAATATTGCATAATATTGTACATTCAACAAATCAGAAATAAATCTCCCACCTAGATGAGATCTGTGGAGCACATTATGCAAGTGAGGGGAATTGCTACAGAGCTCAGATGAAGGTCCAAGTAGGCCCAAGGGTGAGAAACCTGCTATTCTAAGCTGTGTAAGGGCTGCCCCCAAATTACCCCTGTGGACTATGACAGCCACATCTACAACCAGACAAATTCAGAAAAAGAAGAAAGAAGTAGAACCTAGCCCTTCCAGGGTATTGTACATTCACCAGATCACAGGATTTTTCCCCACCTAGACACCAGATCTGTGGTACTTATGAAAGTGAGGGAAACTACTATAAAGGCTCAGGTGAAGGACCGACTAGGCCCCAGTGTGCCAAACCTGTAGTTCAAATATGTGTAAAGCTATATGCCCACGTAGTGTATTTTCATGCAGTTACGCTGCGATCTGCACAGCTGCGTAACTGCATGCGTCCGGCGTCCCCAGCACAATCTATTAAGATTGTGCCTAATCCATGCCCACGTGGCATATTAGAACGCAGCGCTTCGGCTACTGCCGAAGCGCTGCGTTCTAAGAAGTGACATGTCACTTCTTTCGTGCACTTTGCATGCAGCCCCCGCTCTGTCTATGGGAGGGGCTGCGTGCAGAGCGCATGAAAATCGGCTTTTCACTACGCAGTGTTTCTGCAGCGATTTGAAGCGCACGTGTGCTGTTCAAAAGAAATTTCTGCAGGGACAGAACGCAACGTGGGCACATAGCCTAAGGGCTGCTCCCAAATGGAAACCTGGTTGGTCTCTCTGATACAGACTGGAAGATGGTGAGGAGATGAGAAGGAGAGCTTCATGAAATATGGTGCTACAATTGGTAAGGACTCTCTGGCACTCCTGGAGAGCCAATGCAATATGTGCATGGGTGGACACAAAACAAAAAAAAAAAAAAAACCCATATACATTGTGTGTCCACCCATATCCTGTCCACCGCCATTAACTTGATAATGGCGGCAGGTATAGGCATAGAAGTGGTGTCTAAGTATAGTAAAGTAGCCATGCACTACGCTATGAAACCACCTATAGCGCCACTTGGTGAAAAATAACAGAGCTAGCATTTTTATCTCAAAAACGGAACGAGAGAGAGAAAAAAAAAAAAAAAAAAAAGAATTACAAAAGTAGTAGGGCATCATCAATTCAATACGAATCGACACCTTACATACAGAAATGCTATGCTAAGAAAACCATGACCCCCCTAAAACAATGAATGCTGGTCACGCATATGGCGCTCATTTAACTTTGAGCATCAAAGTGGACACTGTCAGCTGCAATGACTTGTAGGAAGGTCTCCATGAGGTATCGCTTCACGTCCGCAGCCTTGTGAGTTTTACACGTTCTAATCATAGCATTTCTGTATGCAAGGCGTCGATTCATATTAAATTGATGATGCCCTACAACTTTGTAATTCACTCGTTCTGTTTGAGATAAAAATGCTAACTCCATTTTCCACCAGGTGGCGCTATAGGTGGTTTACATTGCGTAGCGCATGGATACTTTACTATACCTAGACATCATTGCTATGCCTATAGCTGCCACTGTATTCAAGTTAATGGCGGTGGACAGGATATGGGTGGACACAATGAATACATATATCATTCATGAGCATAAAGCCATGGTGGAGAAAGAGGAGTGAGATTTAGAAAAATATCAAAAACATATGCCCTTGGTTGGGCTGGAAGGGATGCATGTTAATACAACTTACAGAACTGAAAATGTATGGAGACCTCAGATTTTCTTGGTGTCCTCTACTGGGGTGACTAAATCTGGCAAAATCCAGTCCTTTTCAATTTGAGCCTATCTGCCTTTTACTGAGACAGGTGGCTGCGCCCCTGTTATGATGGCACTAAAAAACAGCTCAGACAAGATGCTAGCGGCAGGACAGGCCAGCACCTCCAATGTGTACAAGTAGAATTTGTCCCATGTGTTCAGCTTGGGCACCCAATAGTTATATGGTACTGAGGAATCACGGAGGATGCTATTACAGTCACCTATGTACTCCTTCAGCATCTTCGTCAATTTCTCCCTCCTTGTCACAGTACCCCACACAGTCGTCCTTTAGTGCTGGGACAGTTGGAATTTAAGTTCCAAGGTCTTGTACGTTGTGCCACTGCCTGTGTTGACCCTGCTCTGCATGTCACTCCGCTGTAATCCTTGGCTAGCCAAAAGAATCGTGAGTTCTGCCGCAAATGTTGTCGGAGTGGAATCTTGTAAGCAACTGATCAACAATGGCCTTGCAGTATTGTTACATTTCGCTCTCTCCTTCCGGTGTCGGAAAGGGCTAATAAAATTTCTCCTTGTACCATGGGTAAAGAAAGGTGCATAACCAGTATTTTGTGGTGGCCAAAATGCGTATCACGCGTGGGTCTTGGGAAAGCAATAGGGCATTAAGTCTGCCAGACTACCAAGAGGCAACTTTTCAGTGTGCCCACCAAGATGAAGATTATCCATCCTCTCCTCCTCAGGCCATGCACGCTGAACAGACAAGAAACTGGTGTAGGTAGTCCCCTCTGTAGTGCACAGAAGCACCTCCTGTTCCTCCTCCTTTTGATTCTCACCAAATCTGGGATAAGAAGATGGGAGGAGACTGGGCTGGGTAGCGTTACCTAGTGTATATTCTTGCTCCATAGCCAACTGCTTGGCATGCTAAGCTTCCTCTTTCAAAGTGATCAGCAAGCATTTCAGGGAACACAACAGAGTAATGGTTAGGCTGATTTGGGCATAAAATCACAGCTCACCATCTTGGTAGAGTCCTCAAAGTTTTGGAGAACCTCACAGATGTCAGACATCCATGCCCACACCACAGGTATGTACGGAGGCTGATTACCAGTTGCAAAATGTGCATTGGACGTCTAATCAACTAATGCCCTCTGCTGCTCACCAAGTCTTGCCAACATGTGCAATGTTGAGTTCCAGTGCGTGGGGAGGTAGCAAAGCAGTTGGTGGATTGGCAATTGAAAGCACTGCCAGACAGGAAGCAACGGTAGGTAATTTTCTGAAAGGAGCACAGACACAGCGTACTTTGACAAGTAGCTCTGGCAAGTCTGGGTATGATTTCAGAAACAGCTGTACAACTAAGTTAAGTACATGGGCCAGGTATGGAACGTGGTCCAACTTGCCAAGCTTAAGAGCAACCACAAGGTTACGCCTATTGTCACACATGACCAGGCCTGGTTCTATGTTCAGCAGCGAAAGTCACCAGTCGGTCTAGTCTTTTAAACCTTTCAATAGCTGTGCTGCGGTGTCTGATTTAAATCACCTAAAGTGAGAAGTTTCAGCATAGCCTGTTGCTGCTTCACCGGGGCAGTGCTGTAGTGATGCCAGCTTGGGACTGATGGGGAGGGTAATTCAGCCGAGGATGAGAAGTAGGAGGGTGTACAGGAACTGGCATACGAAGAGAAAGAAACCATGATGGAAGTTAGGCGTTAGAAGCACGTGTGCAATC